>NC_072736.1:117439900-117562400 GCF_026930045.1 Uloborus diversus
TTTGTGAAAGGTCTGTTTTGGGGTATCGGGGTATCGGATTTTTGTGAAGGGTCCGTTAACGGACCCAAATATCCTCTGGCCAGACCCCTGTATATGTTGTGGTGGATATTTAATTGGAGATTAATCATTGCTGCTACAATTACACCTGTATTTTTTTCAATTTATTAATATAATTACAGTCGGACCTCTAATCGAAGTAGCAAATTGTCGGAAAAAAATTCGATATATAGAAATTTCGTTGTATAGAAACGATTTTATTTTATCCTGAAACTCTCCTAAAATATTAAAATTAAGGCTAATTTTCGTATGAAACCTAATTTCTAATTAATACAAGCATCGGATTAAATGAAAGTTAATAATTAAAAAAAATAACAAATTACATTTTTGCGCCTTCATACATCTTCATTCTTCGGCAATTCAACTTGATCCGCAACATAGGAGATTTTCGTTTTGACAAATCGAGAGAAAAGTAAAAATTTAATCTACTTAACTTGAATGATTTTTACTGCAGCTAAAACGACTAGGGAACGATAATCAACAGACAAAAGGGATGACTTGAAACTGATTTTACAATGTTACTGTTTACAACTGAAATATTTGAAATAAACTTGAAGGAATTTAAGAATTCTAGAACGAAACAACGATCTATTTACACACCCCTCAACCCCAGATTCCTTATGAGTTTCGTAGCAACCTTTAAAAAACATAAATTTCTCCCCTAACCTTTATTTTTCATGAGACAGACAGTCTAAAAAGGAAAAAAAATCTACAAGTATGTATCTCGAAAAAAAAATTCGATATATAGAGATTGTTTTGATATATGGAAACAATTTTTCTATGCAATGAACATAAAAATTTGCTGGGATTTCGATATATAGAAAATTTTGATGTGTGGAAGTTCGATATATGGAGGTTCGACTGTAATAGTAAAATAGATTACAAAAATATGTATTTAAGTGTAGTATTTATCTCATTCCTTTTTCTTAATTACCAGAATACAATGTTACTTTATCTGCAGTTTTTTCCATTTTTTCCATGGTGTTTTTCACTGTCCTGGCAAAAATACCTTCTTGCTAAATTACCAACCCTAATTACATAGGCAGCTGGTGTGGGGGTCAAAAGAAGTGTATGGGTTAGGGAGCGTGGTCCCTGAAGCTGATTTTTTTTCCGCAAAATTATGCTACCTTACTGACTTTAATATTACTGATTTAATAATAACTTCTAAAAATAGGGGGCTCAATATGGCTTCAGACATCGGGACAAGTCAGGGTTTGCTGAATTGGACCCAATTGGGTTGGGCCCAATGGTTTTTTTGAAAGAACCCATTATTTAGCCCACTTTTGGGTTTTTGGAGAAGCTTTTAAAAAAATTAATTAATTTAAATACTTTCACAATTTAAACTTTTTTATTTGTTCTTCACCACAGACAATGGACATAAAAAATGAATTTTGGACTTTAATAGTATTTCTTAACTTTTAATGGCATTAAAAAAATACTTCAAAGATTTTAAATAAATGTATTTAACTTTTTCTTTAATTGATCAGTAAATAACTCGAATTATCTTGACTAAGCCTTGTCACGTCTGATTTTCTCAATATTTGTGATTGTACAGAGGAAACTATTCTAGCTAAAAGGTTTTCATGTGAATTATTTTCTGCAAACCAACACGTCACAAGTCTCGAATAAGTAAGGTATATTTTTTAGAAATTAACAGGCTTTACAAACGGTCGGACAGAAAACAGAATGGGGTGTACAGTATTTTCATTATCTAACAAAAAAGTTTAATCTTTCTTACTCTGTACACAGAAATGGAAAAACAGGCAACATAAAATTCAAAGAAATGTCTTGATTAAGCTGGAATTCAGTAAAAAGGGATTTAAACTACTTGAGGTTCTACAGTAGTTTTGCATAACAAAATGAAATACAATAAAGCAAAAAAAAAAAAAAAAAAAAAAAGTAGTAATTAAGGGAGTCAGTACCCTAAATACTTCCAAAAATTTGATTTTTTGATTTTTATATATTTTGAAACCCCATTTCATTACCTTTTTAATGATACAAGCTTCTTGATCGTGCTCATATTAGAAGTTAGTTAAAATAATCTTTACAAAATGTAAAACGTATTTTGATGAGGTATGATTTTCCCTTTTAAATTCCAATATCTCGAAATAGTATTTTTGAAACGAAATGCTCCTTTTTCTCAGAAACTAAATCGTGTTAGGCTTTGAAATTTTTTCCACTTTTTTCCATACATCTTACTGCATATACTGAAGCAAATTTTTTCTCACATTCGGAAAATGTTTTTTTATATAGCTGATTTTGTATTGCAAAATGGCATTTTTTGAAAAAAATACAGTGACTTACACATTAGATTTTTAAAAAAAATAACTAAGCTTTCTTTCTGTAAAATTTTACTTCAGTATAGAGAAAAGAGTCGACTTAAGGTACAGAAAAAATTTAATAATTGCATCTTTAATAGATTTTCAGAAAAAGGTACATGAACATGTGCAAATTAACACTGACGGTATAGGGGGTACTGACTCCCCTTAAAAACAAACAGTTGATTTTATCACTCGAGAAGTAACTTTGCCTTAACTGTTGGTAATCATGGAAACTAAAAAATCTGAAGCTTCACCTTTCTTGGGTTTCGTCGTCTTTTATACTTTTCTTCAGAAAACGCTGAATTTTCCAGCTTTTTTTACCCCAAGACAATTTTTTGTGCTTTGTCCATATACTTATGCTACAATATGCTACAAGTTCCCTTCATTTTCTCTAAAAAAGACAAAAAAAAAAAAAAGCTTTAGTTGGATTTTATTTAAAAAATCCTGGATCCATGGGCTTTTTTTTTTAAAAAAAACCCGGTTTTTGCCAACCCTGGGACAAGTGGCGATCGGAATTTCCTTTTAAATTTTTAAGTTCCATTCTTATGAAATAAGTTGAAAATTCATTTATTTGGAGTTTATAGTTTCTATTTTCATGAAATAAATCAATCCATCCTATAATAAATCATTTTTTAATCAATGATTAATTTTTAATTCTGAAAAGTGAGGGGGCATTTGCCCCCCCCCCCTCCATACAAGCCACCTATGCCTAATTAGAGCAAACTGTTTGTTAATTTTTAATCTGAAATATTTTGTTCCTGATGAAATTGTTTAATTGAAGTAGTCTATTGTACTACTGTGTATTATGCTGAAAGTTTCCTTTTGAAATTTATAGTTGACCATATTGTTTGGACTGCAAGTAAAAATTAATTTTTTAGTTTTGCTGAATCTCACAAATAAGTTCTTTTAATTACATAAGCAATCTTTTTTGATTTCTTACAAATTTTTATTGTGAGCAGCTTCAAAAGTATTTTTTGCTCAAACCTTTGAGTATTTTCAATAACCTCTCCTAAAATCAAAATGAGTTTATAGAATTGCTCACTATATAATTTCAAACTTAACCTCACAATTAAATTACATTGCAATCTCAAAAATCTATATATCCAAAATCCATAAAAACCGAATGGATTTTTTCCCTTTAATTTATTTTTTCTTTATTTCACACATCGCTGTTCCGGTGGAACACTGATCAGGGTTGCCAGATTTAAGAACAGTAAATACGGGACAGGCTCCTAGGAGTGAAGGGGGGGGGGGTCTTTTTGAGGTTGAGAGTAATTACTGGGTATGGTGTATTTTTCAGGGGTGCTTTCCGGACGTAGAACACCTCTTCATGATAAATCTGAAAAATTCAATCGTAACAAAACCTTAAACCTTGCAAAATGTTGCCAATCAAAGTATAAAAATCATTTACATTGTGATTGACTACGCATCAGCAGAGATATATTTCTAACATTAGTCTATGAGCAAAGAGGAAGCAATCATTCAGCTCCTCATGGTTCTTCCAAAACAAAAACCAAATTAAAACAAAAATAATTTTTGCGTTTGCTGCCACATAATTTTCTTATTGCTCTTTATTTCACAATTTTTTGTTTTACTTTATTTTTTTCCCTTAAAAAATGTCGCATTTTGTAAAATATGTATTGTTTTTCGCTGGAATACGGGACTTTAGCCATCCCGTATCGAAGTTCCCCGGGACGCGGGACAGTTTTACAAAATACGGGACTGTCCCTTGAAATCCAGGACGTCTGGCAACCCTGACACTGATGTAACTGAAAAATTCATTCAAAATGAGTTATTGTTGCCACTGGGTCCAAAGGGGGTCACCTCATACGGAGGAACACTGACAGATTTGTTTTTCAACTTTTAACCACCAGGCACTAACTCAACTATGTTTCATAGTATGAAGTTGTTTCATGTATATTTGGTGCTACTGTAAAATTACACTTTTTATAGTTGCTTCAGTGTTCCACCAGAACAGGGATATTGTCTATCGTAGTCTTCATGAATTGTTCAACTATTGAAGTATTTTCTGTATATTTCTCCTTTTTAAATCGAATTCCAGAAAAAAGTTTTAGTTGCAAAATAAAATTCATGAAGCACTTAGCAGTTTGTTACTTGTGTAAGAAAAATAGTGTAAATAATTTTTTGCTATCTATTATAATTGATTACTTCAATTGTTTCTTTCACAGCTGTTTTAAGCTTTCGATTCTAGATGTAACTGAGCGATCTTGAAGTTATTTAAATGTCCTAGCTTATGTATTTCATAGTTAATTGTGATTAATTATTTAAAAAAAAAATACTATTGATGTCTCTAAATTCTGGGAAAATCCTTTTTGAAGACAATCCAAACTCCAAATGAATTCAGATTTTTGAGACTGCACAGAAACTACCATGAAACAGAAATTGCTTTCACATTTGATCTCCTCTTTGAAGTTGTATTCAGAGGTGACTTTTTTTTTTGGTTTTTTTTCTGGAAAAAAGTGATTTTTTGCAAATTAAAATGCATTTAATAGCTATAATTTCTAAGAAAAGATAAAAAAGGATGAATCCGTAAAAAAAAAGTACAAGCATTCAAAATAATTTTTTTCTTTATAACATTGCTTTACTGTTAAAAAAAAAAAAGCTAGAAGCTTTTTTTTTTTGTTCAGAACCCTCAAATTTATCAAAATTAGTCAAATCATCAATCAGTCAATAATTTTGAATGAAATAAATTTTTATAAGGTGTTGAACTATATTTTTTGGCTGAATTTTTTACAAATTGAGATTTGAAACTGGAAGTTTTCTTATTAAAAAAAATTTCGTACATTCGTTTTTATTTTTGTGTTTAGATATGTACACATACATTGAATGAAAATATCTTAAAATTTTTACTTAAACATTTCCACAAACTGACATTAAATGCTCATTAACTCTGTTCTGGGTAAAAATTTACAACTTCAATGAGAAAAGTAGGGATTAATGCTTTTGTGTGTTGGGAAATTATCTTGGAGCTTGCACTGTTAACAAAGTTATGTTTTCATGTGGGATACTGAGCAAGCAAGAAGCGTTAAAAAAAAAAATGAGTGTAAGTATTATAAATTTCTGAATACATTATATTGAGCACAACTCCTTCGAAGAAGAAAAAGTGTCCCCCCCCCCCCAAAATATATGTAATTTTTTTTGACTCTATATCCAGCGGTGATTGTGTTCCGGTATTTTACCGGATTTCTGGTATTTTCATCTTGAATTCCGGTATCTTCATCTTCAAAAATACCGGAACTTCTATATTTTCAGAAAAACCCACTTTTGTAAAATTTAGGGCGATTAATGAAATGCCAAAAGTCTAAATTGAAGATGTTTTGTTTGGTATAAAGCTTAAGCTATGGTCATGGTTTATAAACTGTATGGTAATTATCGAAGAACAGCTGGGGTGGGGATTGAATGAAGGCTAGATAAGAAGATTCCTTGAAAAATTTTAAGAAATGAGAAAAATTAAAAGAATTTAATTCCCACCATGCACATGGACGTATTAAGTCCAATTAAAACTTCGAGTTTTAACCCCAACAAATAATTATGTATATAAATTATTTATATACATAATATAATGTGTACATACACGTAATGTATATATATATGCCCATCAAAACACTTTTTCTTCTTGGGAAAAAGAAGTTCAGGTATTTTTTCATGGAGTCACAATCACCCCTGCCTATATCAGTATTGGTGACTAAATTATTTATTTCGTCTGCCCTAAGTTCAGCATTATAGTTCCTTTACCTCAGATATACAGTGAAACCTGGTTACAGCGAATACCAATACAAAGAAATAAATTTTTAAGTCCCAATTTAATTTCTAATAGGGTTATTTGAATTCCATTGCAACGAAATTCCCGATAAACCGGACAACCCCTTATAACCGGATAAGCCGAACTGTGTTTCCTTGAAGTTTGTTGTAATGGGATTTCACAATAGTTTATATTAAATCTTCATAGTATGACATGCCATCTTCATTTTAAAATCTATCCAAGTTTATATAAATACTTTTTGATTTGCTAATTTTTCTTTTAGTTTAATTCTACATTTTTTGCTTCTAGAATATCAAGAACCTTGATAGTTGATGTTCCTAGTCATTAGTCATCATCATGATATGTATACCTAGATGTTTTCTTGCACTTGTGTTGCTGGTCACACAGGTGATAGCTATTGAAAAGGTGTCAATTCCTCATGACGCCCATCCTGGTTACAGTATTAAGAAAATACATTCCAAAGGCCAAGTGAGTTTATTAAATGACGAAGTTTCGCCTCCATTCACATTGTTGAGTGATGGATCCCTAATATCAACGAAAAACATCTCTCATCTAAAGAATAATCCTGTTAATCTTTGGATTCAGGAGGAGTATGATGGAAGCACGTTTTACCAACCTTTAAGGGTCCATGTTAGAGATCGTGAAAAATTATTGAAGTTTTCTAAATCGAGTTACAATGGCGTGATTTTGGAGAATGAGCGTGCCAATACCATAGTAGGAATTGTAGAGGATCTGGTTCCATTAAATGCTGTTGGTGATATATGTTTCACCCTAAGTGGCAGCAAAGATTTCGACGTTTTTCACGATCATCCCGTTGTTGCCATTTTTTCAACTCAAGAGCTTGACAGAGAAAAGCAAGAGTTTTACACTTTGATGCTCAACGCTTCTGATTCGGAAGGGTCTTCTGCTAGTGCCATTATTCACGTTCAGATTAAAGATGTTAATGATAATCCACCAGTATTTGAAAAGGAATATTACAATTGGAATATATCTTCAGAATTTCCTATGTATTCTGTCGTGGGTAGAATCAAAGCTACTGATGCAGATAAAGATAGACCAGTTTATGATGTTGTGGAAGCGAGCCAGAGTCGTGCGTTTGTGATTGTGCCCCAAACTGGAGATATTCTATTGATGCGCGAACCGGAAGTCGGTGTTCACACTTATCGGGTTCAGGCCAATGATAATCGTCCTCCAACATTTTACAGTGATATTATCCCAGTTTCAATTACAGTGTCCGATGACAAGGAGAGTCCTTCGAAAACTGAAATCCTGAAAAGGAGTAAACGTGCCGTGCGTCAGACAAGAGCTTACGAGCATTTTTTGGAAACCGATGGTAGGATACCTGGGAAGGTGATGTTTCGTCTTGAGAGTGTTCATCCGGATGAAGTGTTTACTCTTGAAAATGAGAGCAGATGGATTGATGTTGATTTAAACGGTGATGTGAAAGTAAAAGAACGTTGGGATTACGAGCAACTAGAGCGTGAAAAGACCATCGATTTCTGGGTACAGATAAAGGCACCTCAACAACCTGGTAGGTACCATTCTGTTTTGTACTGGCGAGCTGTCAATTCTGGCCTAAATAATGTTAAAAAGCTGTAAGATTACTAGCATTAGTTATGATTTGATTGTGTTAAAATGCAACATATGATTAATTACTCAGGACCTGGTACTAACTCTTCGACCTTGAAGTTGAACCCTACCAGTTGAAAATGATTATCTTACATTTACTAGTATTTTCCCTCAGTAGTTAGTGTTAAAAGGCAATGTTCTATTAGCCCAATAATGGAACTCAGTGTGTGGTACTAACTGCATGCCCTGACAACTGCAAGATAAATTATGGTACACTTGCTGTACCAGCTCGGCAATGCTCATGCTAAGGGTTTAGAGAATTTCCCTTGAATACATGAGAATTCCTCTTTTCTGCACACGCAATAAAAAAGCAGTAAAAGTTCCTTTGCAATTTAAAATACTTCTCCATAGAAATAAAAGTATTAAATTACATTGCTAGTTGCTTTACAGTGTCGAATATTCCACCAATGACATTGTTGTTGAGGCCCAGCTACGGTAACCCAGCCGGTTAGCAAGTGAAGTGAACTCCAATTCATTAGCAATCCCTTCTTTTAAACTAAAGCATTTTAACAATAACCCCGCTCTCTCCCCTTTCTTTCAAAGAAAAAATGAAATTAAAAACATATTTCTAGAATAAATGGAAAATCTTGTCCCCATAGAGAAGGGAATTTAACTCAAGTACGTAATGCAGTTTGCTTAAAGTGATCATTCTGCTCCACCTAGGAAAAGAAATGTTTTTAATGAAAATCCTCATTGCAAATACAAAAGGAAAATCCTGCTGCCTCATAGAAAAAATAATTTAGCTCAAATACGCATTGCAACAATTGTGTTAAACTAGAAGGGGTAAAAGTATTTATTTTGATTAAAGGTAGCGCACACACGCCAGAATAGCACACATATGCCAGAATAGGTGGAGATAGCAGAATTTTTTCCTATTTACTTGACATCGTCATATATTTTGGACAATTCACAGAATATCTTTTATAAATTATAGCCTATGGGTTATTCTGATGTATAAGTATTATTGTAAAGTTTCATTAAATTTCATTTAGTAGTTTTTGCTTGAAAGAGTAACTGCCGTAAGGTTCTTTATCCAAACTTTCTCATTTATAATAGTAGTGAGGTATAAATTAGTATTTAAGTCAAAGATATTTATGTTTCATGGATGCATTCATGATATGTGTTTTTTAATTCATTATTTGCTTCTCATGATTAGGTAAATTCAAAACCTGATTTAAAAATTTTAATATTTTTATCATGATATGTATTTTTAAATTCATTATTTGCTTCTCAAGATTAGGTAAATTCAAATTCTGGTTTAAACATTTTAGCATTTTCCCTATAAGGGGTCTAATACTATTTGTCATAAGAAGCATTAATTAGGTAACTTAGGTCATGGCTTGGCTAATATGTACAGGCAATGTTATGTAAATTGTAAGTTTTTGTGATTTTTTTTCTAATTTTTAAACAATTCTTAGACTGGTGCTTGTCGAGAGGTGGTTTTCATTATCAAAGTCAACAGATATCTTATGAAGCACTGGGGGGGGGGGGGGGGGGGCTTGCTCTTAAGGGGAAGATCATCCCTGTAATGTGAAATTAAAGGCTGCAAATTATTTTTTTATAAGGCAGTCCTTTATATTAGACAATTTTTAGAGTACTAGTAGCTGTAGCAACCATTGTCGAACTACATTGAAGAACTCTGAAGAGAGATTTCCACTCAATTTTATGTGTAGCATTTTACTTGTAAACATGCTTCAAACTTGTTTCAAAAATTGGCCTTTTTTTTAAATATCTAATTAGGCATAGACTTCTTTCAATTACAATATGAATTCATATGAAATGATTTGAAGAATTTCTTTTCATTGCTGAGGAGAGGAAGCTAAAATTTTAATTTTTCTCTCTTAATCTTTTCCTCTATTGAGGTTGAATTAGAAGTTTTTTATTTACTAAACTGGAGGAAAGGGGATTGAATGAGGGGGGTGGGAAGCAAATAAGGGCATATTTCACGTATACATCTCTCACCCAATACAGCAAACATCTCTCACCCAAATAAAAAATGCAGTATGCCCACGCACCTGTGCGATGTCACGGATTTCAATCATAAGGCAATTTGGTCATAAAAAGCCATTTTCAGCAAAAAATGCTCTAAATTCATGGAAGTTGGCAATTGGTTATGGATTTTGAATTCTACACTTTCAAAATTATTTTAACAGTTGTGTTTTGCTTAAATTTCAATTTGTGCCCTGCATAGTTCAACTAGTTGCAATTTTATTTTCACAAAGCATTATTAATAAAGACACTACTTCTGTGAAAAATATTTTTTTTGCGGAAAAAATTGCGTCCCGTGAGTCATGGAAAGTTATAAGTAGGGGTCAGGAAAAATCATGGCATGGATTTGAAAACTCTAAATGTGTCAGATATACCCTGTAACATAAACTTCATTGATTTCTCGACTCAAGGGGGAGGGATGACAATGCCCTCTCATGACCCCCTTGACTGGCCGACCTGCTTAGTAGATATCTCCTACAAAAACATTTTCATTTGCAAGATTTACCGATAAAAAGCTTAGCAGAAGAAGTTTCACATTTAACATCAACCTTTTCATTGTTCTGCTGTGATTTGTTTAAGTGCAGTGTACCTTTTAAAAAAGTTCGGCTTTTGTCAAATTTCGAGAAGTTGTAATTAAAGTAACACGAAAATAGTCTCCAATTCTAAATTCGTTTATTTATTGAGATACTTAGTAATTTTTTCTTTCTTTTTGTGGCTGAAGGGGGGAAAAAACTGTTGAAGAACACGTTCTATCCAATAGAGATCATATTACTTGACTGTCGGAATCGGGTGACGTCATATGAGTTGCTGCAGTCGCTGCTAAAATGGATTCTTTTATTTTTCTCTCTTCTCATTGTTGTGTTATTAAATTTCCTGAATCGGCAACAAGAGATTGCAAACGATACTTGAACTTTCTAATAACTTAATACGTGCCCGGATATAAATTTACTCTTGTTTTGTTGCGTGGAAGTCATGTGTTTTATAACAAGGAGAAATAACTTTTTGCTAATCTGCTATTTTTGTCACAGGGCGAGAATTTTTCATAGATCTTTTTATGTCACGATTTGTTGAGCCGTTGCTGAAGAAGCTTCTTGCTGAAGAAGCCAGTAGTTAAAAAAAAATTCTGTGTCATGAGAAATTTGAAGCATGAACATGAAAACAAATTTTTCGTACTTTTTTTTTTCTTTCTCCATCGCCTGTTTTTGCATTCGTGTTTACCAAATTAAGGTGAAGGTTCGATTTATGCGAACTCGACAGGCTAGTTATAGTCTTTTTCTTTTCCAACTCAAGTATGTCAAGTTTCATTCTCCGACACTTTTATCCAGGGAGGTGCACGAGGGGGGAGGGTATTTAAGGACGCCTGTTAGCCCTGGCCCGAACCTAAAGGGGGCCGAAGATTTTCAACGTGAGGGATGAAATATATGTAGGGACGTAGGTGTAAACAAAATCTGACGGGCGCCAAAATTTCTGTGCACGCCCCTGCTTTTTTATCTAGATGCTCTAAAAAACTTCAAAAACTACTTTTGTTGTTCGAATAAGCCACTGTTTAACAATATAAATGCGTCGTCGTTAGAGCAACGGATTCTTACGATATACACAATTCCGAATACAGCATAACTTCGATTTAACGATACCCGATTTCCTCAATTTAATGACTCATTTCACTGGTCCGGATTTAACTGCATTGAATGTACATATATGCTCCTCGATTTAAAGTTAACTTTTTCCAGTCCCTTGACAATCATTAAATCGGGGTTTAGTTTGAAAAATATTTGTGCAGCGCCATCTATTGCGTCAAAAAGCATTCTCCGACCCTGCATTGGTTATGATTTCAAGTCATCGAAGTGCACTGTAATCCAACTACAAGTTTTGAAAAGTTTTAAACTTTGGAGAAAAAATACTTCATGATTACCTTTCGTGAACTTGTTTTATACTTAACACAAAAACAATAATCGTATTAAGACTTTTTTCGTCCTTGAAAATCTTCCTTTTTTTCCAATCTGCTCAAGAAGTACCAAAATGCGAGCAGCGTACCTTAATACCCTCTTCAAACACGAATAACGTTCCATAAAGACCACATTCTTAGCACGGAAGCGTTGTCCCAGAAGTACTACCTGCTCTCCCGATGACAATAGCGCGTTTGGCACGAAGGGGTTAGTTCTGCATTGTTATTATCAGCTGCCAGATGCGCAGGTTTCCAGTTCCATTGAATGCTTAATCCACCCCCGAAACTGTACAACAAGCGTTTTTTAATAGGTTCCACTTTTCAATCAGCATTCTTTCCTTTCTCTTCCGCAGTTGAGAATGACTATTGAGAGGCTCCAGTGAGCATGTTCTTAGTTTTTATCATTCTATTGTGGGTTGCGAGTTAGAGATTGTTGCTGTGGATAATTGTGTGATTGCGATAGGTGCTTACTCATTGCTATCTCGGTTAAAGTCTCGATGTGTCTGCATGTCGTACATTAACTCCATTTTTAAGATCAAATTTAGGGTAACTAGATTAAAAGATATGATATAGTACTTTGTATTCTAAAAGACATAAAAAAAATGGGATTATGTGAAAAGAAAAATGTAAGAACATTCTTTTGTGGATTCTATGCGAAATTAACTCGCTGAAGAAATATTTTCTGGGGTAAGCCAGCAGAGTCATGCAGGGGCGGGCACAGGAAGGGGCACCTGTTATCCCGAGCTTGAAGGGGGCCCAATATTTTTAAAACTAGGGGTGAAATATAGATGTAAAAAATATGGGGGGGGGGCAGGGGCTGGAAAAGTCATTCTTGACGGGCCTCAAAATTTCTGTGCACACTCCTGCATTCATGACTATAGTTATCTTGAATTGTAATTTCACAAGCACATCAGTATAGCACAGTATTTGCCGAACGGTAAACGGTAGCGATCCACTGGTGGTTCGTCAGTCGATTCATAATGGGTCTCGACCCTAATGTCTCATTTATAGTTGGGGTAAGTCAAACCTGGCAGCATTGTAAAGACTACGTAGATCCTAATCACAGTATTACGAAGCCGTCAGGTTAGGTTTGCTTCAACTGTATTTAGTTTTTCAACTTGATGACTGCTTGATACGATTTCTGAAATTCTTTATGAGGTGAGATAAAAGATCAAAATTTTGTTTGGTGTAAGAAAATTTTGGTTTGTGCATATCAGACTCTTCGGTAACAAATACAAAGCTTTTTTCTTATAAAGGCAAGTAATTTGAGAACGAATGAAATCCGTACTTTCTTAAAATTTTAGTTTTGAACCCCGTTCGTTGGAAAAATGTTTCGACTTGACGTTAAATTTCATGAATTTAGTAAAAAAAAAGCGCTAATTTTTCCCTGCATTATCCGATTAGAAAAGTGCTAAATTTGTCTGCACATTACATTTTTAAAGATTAGATCACATAGTTCGTTGAAAGTTTGTGAACCCCAAGCCAAGCACTCAAGCAACAAATAAATGCATGACAGTTGACGATGGGATATTTGCAAGCTTTAGGTTTTCTTAAGTCATTTGAATTAATTAAAACGCCAGCCACTGGATTTTCCCCTTTGTTTTTTTTTCTCCCTAATACTTCAATTTTTCTTAGCTGTAATTCGGGTTTCTCCCTCAAGCTTTAGGGCTTCTCCTTCAGGCATTTCGCTTTTGACTTGGTAATTGGAGTTGTTTATTAGAATTTAGGATCTCTCCTTCAATGAAGAGGATTTCTACTAGTTCCTGGAGTTATTTAAATTTGTGCATTCTCTTTTCATGACGTTGCGCCATTTGGCCACATACGCATTTTGGAAGGCTTGTCCTCAGGGCGCAACTTCTAACAAACAAACGAAGCGCTAGAGAACCTTCTGATATTCTTTTTAATCTGTAAATGTGAAACAGTCTGAATTCCGCCAATTATGAGAAAATTATTATAGTGGATAAGACGCGCGGGAACTGAGCTCCTGTGGTGAGTTTCCATGCAAATGAAGCACTCGTTGTCAGGGCCCGACTAAAGTTTTTGAAGACACTGAGCACGAAATTTATTTGGTACCCCCCTCACCCTGAGCGTATTTTATATGCAGAAGCAATGAAATATCTTGATACTTGCGTATTAACATATCTCTACTAAATTTAGTGGTACCTTATATTACAAACAATAGAAATAATGTAGTATTACGATAACTAAACATAATATAAGATGCCGTCAATCTTTGCCCGTTGGAAAAAGCCATTAATATCAAAATTATCTATGGTATAACTTGAAAAAGCGTTGTAAATATAGAACGAACTTGGAATGGTTTTGGATCTGCGAAAGAGATTAAATTTTGCAGGGATCCCCCCCCCCCCTAGATTTAATATTTACATCCTGCTATAGTGCAATATGGAATGAGTCCATAATCAAAATTTTACCTACAGTTTTGGTGCCCGCCCCCAAATGTTGGTGTCCTGGGCCCGTGCCCCATATGTCCTTGCCTTAATCTGGCCCTGCTTGTTGTCCTCTATTTCAAAGCGATTTGTTTGGACAACACGAATATCGAAAACTTTTCGTATCGAAGGGGTTTTAGCAGTGAAAATCGTTTTACTTTCTGTATGTTATCGTTCGATTCAGGATAGCTGAAAAGGAGTTCAGTATGCAGCATCTAGAAACCGAATCCACTGCTCGATTCGATATCTAAACAATTAATCAATCATCCGGGCGATTCACCACTTGGCTTCCTTCCAGGTTAGCCAGCCGATTTGATTTACTTCCACCCTCCCGATATCACAGTGCAGAATTCATTATCGTTCTCTCCCCATTGCCCTTGCCTCGCTCACAAAGCTTTGTTTGATTCGTGAGGAATGCAGTGATTCAGCTGGTGGGATGGAGACTAATATAAAAAGAAAAAAAAAAAAAAATCTCTTTCGAACGGAGGGGATAGCGGGAACAGATGGTTCCTTTTTGCCAAAGTTAGTGTTTCCTGGTGTATAATGGACTACTTTTGGGCGCCATTTTTTATATTTTTGATCAGCGATCAGATGACCCTTGTGATCTGTTTACTTATATGCTACGGTTTGAATTTTGGGACAAGGGTTTATTTATGTTGCTAATGTGTGTGTGTATGCTCGGTTAAGTATACATACAAGCTTGAATAATTTGCAGTGAGATTGTATGGAGCATTTTTTTAAAAAAAGTTTTTCGTTATCTGCTCTTTGCTCTTTCAAAATTCATAAAACTTTTTGAAAAACGCCCTTAAATAATGAGACAGCTTGTTAGGCAAATTGTACTTCAAGGCTAATCGGATTTTTTCCTTATTTTGTTTTATGAAATTCGATAGTACTTCGTTACATGAAATATTTTTAAACGTCCCTCTTAAAAATTGGCGACTAATACTTTAAAAGAAAATGTTTTAGAAAAGTTTGTTGAAATCAAGTGATGCTCAAATATCCAACCAAAAAAATCACCCCCTCCCATTTTTCCAAAAAGAAAAAAAGCCCAATGTAACGCTTTTACATAGTGTTAGTGCACTTTTTAAAACCTTTTCGAGTTCTATATTTGGGACAGCCAAAGTGATGCTTTTCTCTAAATCACCCACCACTTAGGTTACGCCTTAGGTTAACGAAAGTAAATAGTAATACGGTTAACTCCCAATAGCTCGAATACTGGGCTTATCTAAAAGTTTTCATAGGGTCCCAAACCCTTGAGAAAGCTGTGGAAACTTCCTATAATTCGAACTACTATAATAACTGGAAAGTTTTAATCGGTCCACTTTAAGTCATCGAGAGTTGTTAGTTACAAATATAATATCAAAATACGAGTTATATTCATGCATTTCAATTTGGATGCCTGCACAAAGTTATCTGTGCACCTATTTTTTTTTTCATGTTTGCGTTGCTGAACTAATAGTTTTGACATGACTAATGGTCGTATTCACCAATCGAGGCAAACCTCTTGCCTCTACCCACACCGAACCCGATTGACTCTTTCTGACTGGTTGAAAGAGGCTTCAACAGACGACGGTTTGGTTGTCTGACTGAGACTCGAATCGGTAAGTGAATACGACCGTAATTTACCAAATTTAGCATCATGTCGATGTAAGAATCAAGATTATAACGAATTAGCCCAAAGATTTCACAAGCATTTATATGAATGCAAATGCAACTAATTTGCCTTAATTATGTCTCCACCAATATCTGTCTCTTCATTCGGAAACCGTTAAAAATTCAAATTCAGCTCACAAAAGTCATCGTTCTCTAATGACTGAAATCGAATTCGAAAGGAGGAAAAAATGAGAGGGCAGTTACCTGGAACATCGCTTCCATTCACATCAGATCAGAGGTCACGGTCTTCCACCTTCCGTTTTATCTGCTCAAATTGTCCGGTATTTCCGGAAACAGGAACGTGGCAGGAAGCTGTTCCGGAAATTGTTTCCCCCTTTTAACACTGGCTTCGGAAGTTATGAATCGGATTCATTATGGGAAAAACGATTTAATTTCTTCCCATTCAGAGAATTGTGTATGAAATTAATTGCATCGCTCGTTTTCTAACCGTCTGAATGATAGCCATCGTTGAAAGCGACGCAACAGCGTGATACAGCAGTAAGATAGGTAAAGGAATATGGCTGCAGTCGCAGACATAAATGAGAAATCTATTTTGCTTAGTTTTTCAAGATTTTGTACTTAAAATTTCGTGCTTCATTCGGGCAATTTATTTGTTAGGATTATTCATTTTCCTTTGTATATTTAGTGTTTTCTCAAAATATTCAATTTTGTTACATGCTCTGGACTTTAATTTAAAAGTAACCATTCGTACCATTAATGAAATATTAATTCTTTTTTGCATAATATCCTTCACAGACGCTTAAAGACTTTTATTTCCTGCTAATTAACTGTATTTTCGTAGAATATTGGTCAAAGTGATCCTCTCAAATTTAAAGAGGTCTTGCAGCAGAAAGTTATTGCCTATCTTCTCGGAATTCGTTGCATTATCTTCTGGCTGATGTAAAAAATTTCATCTTTAACGATTAAAACTAGTTGAAGATTAAATTTCTGCAAAGAAGTAGCGATATCAATTAAATTAACCAAACCTGTTATGTAAACGGCTTGAAATATGGGGCTTTGGGACAAGGGCGAGGGCGGATCCAGGAATCCTTCAAGAGAGGGGCGAAATTTTTGTTTTTAGAACTTCAAAAGAAAAAATTTCAGAGTTTCCGAACCCTCTTTCCCCAACGTAATTGAATTTCGTTTAAATTGAACTTCTAGAACTGCTGTTTCGAAAAAGTAAGTGAAAAGTGCTCGAGTGCTAAGTACCAAAAAGAAAAAACCTCAACTTATCAAATATGGTTCCACTCTTTTTACCGTCAACACGCTTTAGAAGTTACTCCTCGATCAAGTATTTCTATTTTTTAAATATAAAGAAAGAAGGGAAAAAAAAGGCTTACCGATTTGGACACATCTGGTGCCGAACATAAAGGGTTAAAAACAGAAACTGAAAAGTTCGTACTAAAAGCTTCAGAATTCTACCTATGTGCGTTTTTTCATCTCAAAGAGCCTCTTGGAAAGTTTTTTCTCTTTTTGTTCATTTCACGATTTCACGCCTCGTTATATTTTTCTCTTTAATGTTACTGGCAGGTTTATAAGCATCACGCTACATCTGTTGGATGTGGATCTCCGACCCTATTTTTTTTCCATCAGTTATCTTTTTATTTTTCGCTTTGGAAAGTGCTTGGTTGAAACGAAGCATTTTCGCTCTTGTAAACCATCCTTTTTTTCTCTTTTCACCCGGGTGCTTGTTTTATTTAGAATGCGGGCGGTTCGCGTTGACAGATGCGGCGCAGGCCTTCCTGTCACCCGTTATGTATTGGGTAGGCCGGTTCAGAAGTCATTTCGGGGTGTGTGGCGTACTTCGGTCCAAGATGGATAAAAATGAATTTTGCCTTCACCACAGAACGAAGTGTACAATCTCGTATTTCTGGTCTAAATGGCACCAAAGGCAATCCAGATAACACGGATAATAAGCAAGACAATTCCTTAATTAGGCAGACCTGCCGTTCATTATGATAAAAACCATGTTTCGTTATAAAATCAAGTGGAATTGTTTACAGGACATTGAAAAATATCAGGATACTTTTTCACATTTCTTAACAAAGGGTCCATTGTCTCCTGTTTCAAACATTAGTAGCTTTTGAATGAAGCACGGTCGCTCAAGCGCTTTATATTTGATGGATCAGTGGATGTTTGGCGAACTTCGAAAGTTGTGCTCTTGCTATCATATTTTAAAACTATTATCTAATATACGAACACAGACACAGAAAAAAGTCTACAAATTTGATCCTAATTATCTGGAGATTATTCGGATCAAGTTTGTAGATATATCTGAAATGAGGGCCAAATAACGAGGTTCTGCTGTTCAGCGAATCATTTTGTGCGTCGCACAGTGGTTCAAAACGGCAAAAAAGCGGAAAAAATTCAATAACTTTGAATATTCTCAAAAAATGCAAAAAAATAGAAAATTGTTAAAATTGTTGCATGGTAATATTTATCTTCATGCTTGCTGATCTTATTCACTGCGAAGCCCCGATTTTACGTCCCTCGAATCTACGTGTTCCCCACATTTTACGTTTTTTACCATCAGGTCCCAGTTTTTCCATACACTAATAATATTAATTTAACCCGGATGGAAAGTTTGTTATTTATGAATTTCCCGCATTTTACGTTTTCCCTCGGCAGTTAAAAAAAAGAGAAAAATGTTTTAAAATTAAGAAAAGTGTTTCCATCTGTGCAGTTTTAAACATAATCCATTCTGTTGAAAGTTAATCCATGAAAAGAGGAACGCTTCTACTCCATCCGTAGCTGACCTTATGGACTTTTCGGCTGCCAATAAAGATGAACAAGAAGAAAAGGAAACACAACTCGTCCCTTCTTTCAATACTGCATTTAAGAGCTTAATAATAGTGAAAGACTATTTTCTTTATCATAAAGAGCAGGAAAAAACTTTGCAAAGTGTTCCAATCCTGGAAGATGCTGTATTTACTTTGGATTCCATAACTCATTATTACTGACTATTTTCAACCTAAACGCCCGAATTCGTTACTTATTGTGTTAGAATGATCTAAACTGGTGTGTACAATAATGTTCTTTTCGTAAAATATCGCATTTTTGCATTTTATAAGCGTCATCGTAGCAACCTTTATTACTATTTTTGTTTCCTTATCTGATTTTTGCTTTTTATACATTTCTCGTATTTTACGTTTTCCCATATTTTATCTTTTTGGATTTGAATTGACGTTTTCCCAAATTTTATGTATTTTATGTTTGATTCAGGTCTCTGAGAAACGTGAAATCGGGGTTTCTCTGTAGTTCAAATTCATTTCTGTTTTTGGTGAAAAATATAAATTAAATCAGTCGTATGACACACGCAAGGCTTATTTATTGCAATTGATACCCTCGAAAAATATTTTCTGGCAATGTTGACAACTAAGAACAGCTTTATACTAGAATGATTTCGAAAAAGGAAATAAGAAATTTCAAACGTTTAATGATTTTCTAATTTCATTGTTTTATGAACAGAATGGTTATTTAACTCTTTATATATAATTCTGTATGAGTTTTAAATTTTTTTAAGCCAAACGGGTCCGAATATTGTTATTTTCAGGTTACTACTGCATTGCATGTAGAATAATGCTCCGCATTAAGCCATAACAACGTAAATCTGTTTTTAAAAAATCCTCTATATTTATTGATGAATGTTTCAAAAGCCCCAACTTTCGGAAACAGTAAACAAACGTTTTTAGGCACTCCTGCAAAGTAGTGAAACTGTGACATACGTTATTCTGGAGCATGTCAAATTTGATGACCTATTTCTTTGATAAAAAAAGCAATTTACCCCCTTCATACCGTTACGAGTTATTTTCTAACTTACTATATTGGAATTCGTAAATAGCGAAGATCAAACAAAAACATCTGCCACGACTGCAGTCGCAGCTAAAATGTTGTTATTTACAGGAGGGTCTAAACTATTGATACATGTAAATTTTAGCCCACCGCAAGCTGCCGATAAAAGTATATGCCACAATACTTTTCATTATATTTTTAAGAAAATAATGTTTTTTTATTTCAGGTTCTTTTCAATTTTGATGAATTTTTAATTTTTAATTACGATGTACTATGCATCCTATAAGTGTAAAAAACCAATCAGAAATGACTTTTATTAAATTTTAGTCCTCCTTATTGATAGAATGAATTAAAACTGAAGTATAAGGCGTACGTTCGAAAAAAGTAAAAACATAATTGTTCAACTATCTCGGCTTATTTTTGTAAAAACGATTTTTTTTTTCAAAAAACTCTTATGGAGTAAGTTACTACAACTCAAGGGCTAAGTAATTGTGGCATGAAATATTTTTTATCTTAAAACTCAAAAATGGCTATTTTTTCCGCCCTTGAACCACTGTGCGTCGGGTTAGTTTCATAAAAGTACCGTTTAGGGTGTCAATAATTTTTGTCAATCGATTTAAATCAGTGATTCAAATCAGTTTTTTCTTAAACCTTAGAAATCTTCTTGAAAATTCTAAATTTCTGCTTTTCTTAAACAGTAGAGGCTTTCAAACACCCTTTAAATATTTTTCAAATGGAAAAGTTGAAGTCTTAAAAGCGTAATTTAATAGGATATGAAAAATTAATGTATGGAGGACCAACCAGTGAATTAAGACTTAGCCATATTTCATTTTCGAAAATTCATTACATTGTGAAAAACCAACATTTCGCACAGGAAAGTAAAAGTTTTTTAATGATACATGTTGCAAGTTTTTTTTAAAAAACTTGAGAGGAGGGTTTTGCGTCAGGTTGTTCAAGGGGTCGAAATGAATGAAAAGAAAAAGGGGGGGGGGGAGCACCGACCTTGTGAATGAATACCCATCCAGTGTAGAAACACTATTTTCATGTCGTTTTCCTTTTGGAAATGTGTTATAGCAGAAAGTTATTATGCCACTTTACTTTAAAAAAAATGTATATAAAAAATTACAAGCTCTTCATTTGCTGGTAGATATGCCCTAAGTAGTATGTGAAAATGCAAAATGCGTTTTATTTGCACAAAGAAAGTTACGCTCGTCAAGTGCTTATTGGGATGTATTTGTCAGCCTTTTTTTAAGCACTTTTATTATACTTGGCCTGATTGTCGCGGAAAAATCTCAGGCTTGCTTTTGCTTATATCTCAGCAACTAGACCACTTAGAGGCTACTGGATTTCACTAAATTATTTGCATAATCTTAAGGTACAACTTAACACTAAAAAATTCAATTCTAAAATAAAATTATTTCGGTTATGATGGAAAACAGAAAATTTCATGTAATTTCCCCATTAAATGTTTAAATATAAAACCCATTGTTACAAATTTTGTTACCTTACAACAGCAATATTAATAGTAATCATAAAAAAAATTTAGAATCAAGGCTTATCTGGAGCAAGCATGAAATTTATCCACTATCATTGCTTTCTTAGGGTTTTTATCTTCATACTATGCCAATAATCGAAAACGGGGCGAAATAAAGACACATATTCGGATCTTTATCACGCACTTTTCTTTGTTTGTGGTGTCATTTTCTTGGAATAATTGAAAACTACAGAAATTCTTAAATTGTCCATTCTGCTCTAGAAAAGTTTTGTCCTTTTGAGTGTATAATGAAAAGTGCTTAGTATTAAAAAAAAATTGTTATTTTATTTTTTGAAGATGGAGTGCAACTTTTCTCTTTGCTTTTCTTTCCGCCAGATAAATGTAATATTCCAAATTTGCAGAGTGAAAAAATTAATCCCCACGCCTTTGGTGGACAGACCCGTTAGGCGGCTATTTACAAAAATGTTCCTTTGCGGTCGTAATATCGAATGTGAATTACTACTAATGGAAGTCGACCGGGTTTATTTCAAAAGTCGTTATTAACGAATTGCGGTTTTATAAAATTGGTTCGTTGTAGTGCAAGTCGACTAAATTTCCACCACAATCTATCATCATTGAAGCGTTAGAACTATGAGTTATTACTCGGTTAAGATCTTTTTTTTTTTTAATCGCACCCTTTAAGTACATTGATTATAAACATTCCTCTGGTATGTCCTGTTGATAAAATGATGATTCTGTTCTGTGTTGAAGGATGTCTTCCTGTTACATTGGACATGTTTATTCTCCATGATGCGATAACGATCCTTTTGGTAATGGTGTGATGTGATTTTTAGTTGATTCGTAAACTGATGTCAATTTGGTGACTTGCGACCGGAAGCAGATAAAAGATCCCACTAGCCAGTTGAGAAAAATAGATTGTCTTTATGAATTTACGCGAAGGAATAAATGGTGAAAGCAAAGATTGATTAAGTTATTTTTGTTTAATTTGCTGTTTGCACTAGAAAGGTATCTTTTGCTGGAATTTCTTAGTGTTTGAGCACACTCGTAAATCGTCAGTTATAGTATTCAAATGTAGTGCATGAGACCAGGGGCGTCATGATGAGATCACTGTGATCTCCCAAAAAATTTTTATTCGACAAGTTTTGTCTGTCGATTCGCCAAAATTTAGAGTTCTATCCGGCAAAATTATCATCATTCGGCGAAATTTAGAGTTCCGTTCGGCAAAATTATGATCATTCAGTGAAATTTGGAGTTCCATTCGGCAAATAGGGAATTCTCTTTCCAAAAATTTTGAGCTTCATGAGACAATTTTTAAGCATCTTATTCCTTGGAATGAAAGAAAAGATTGTGTATTTCGGTGAATAAATTTCAAGGTGGGATGTAAAGATTTTATTCTAAATTTCTTAGATCCTCCAAGCTGTCTGGGCAGGAGTGGATAATCTTCCCTGAAAGCGAATAATTTTTAATTAGGATAAAGATGTGGCCATAACACAATCTATCAAACAAAGTGCCATGGGGAAGAATTTGTATGATTGTCAGTGACATAAGTATTTAAATGTTCTAAATCTTTCCCGATTATGACTAGTAGTGGTTAAATTTTTGAATGATGCCTTAATCCGATGCTTTAAACTGAGAAGCTGACTACATTATTATCTTTAAAATTCTTTGAATTGTAAAACAGAGGTTTTATTATTTCACTAAAAAGAATTTGAACTTTTAAGTAAGAGATTTTTATTTAAAGAATCCTCTATTCTTAAATCTGTTTTCAAGATAGTGATAAGAAACGTTACAAACCCAGTTTTGGTCATATGATTTTCAATTAATGAAGTCTTATAATGTTCAGAAATGTTAGCTTTCAAACTGCCCAATCAAACATGACATTAGTAGGCATTCAAATGAACCATGCCCCATTCGCCATTTCCCTCAGAATTGTACTTTTTTAATCATTAGCAAAAAACAGATCATTAACCCATTAATGCCTAGCGTCCCTTTTTAGGGACGGTCCAAAAATTGTGTCTCAATTTCCCAAAAGTAAACATTTCATCTCAATAATTGTGTTCATTTATTACTTTAGTATTGTTTCAATTCGTTACTAGCAGACGGCAGCACATAATCGTTATAAAGTGTGTTCTGTAACCATTTTGTTATGATCTTCGTGAAGAATTTCATTGTTCACAATGTCAAGAACAAAAAAGTAAGTTTTCAAAATTTTTAACAAGTAAATCAATTTGTATTTGATACATATGTTACTTTGATCAATATTTCAGTTTACCTTTTCTTGCATTTTTGTAGATTTTAAAAATTTTATGGATTTTATAGCAATTTAAGAGCGTCCCTAAAAAGGGACGCTAGGCAGTAAAGGCTGCATTGTTGAATCGTTGCTAGTTTCTTGCTTAGAATTCATAATTGGCCTCAGAAGAAGTTATTAAATGTTTTTAGACTAAAAAACAGACAATATGTTTTATTTTTAAAAATTAAAAAGACTAATTAATAATAAAACTACCTTTTTTAAAGATATTTCAGTAACAATTTTTTCTGCAATTTCGAAAAATACTTAAGTAAATTTGAAAAGCTAACTGTTTCAAAAATTAACTTCTTTGAAACCTGAGTTATTTTTTGACATTAATAATCTTCAGTAACTCATTGAGATTTTCTCATTGTTTTGTCTGACTTTGAAGAAGCCTTAGCACTTCTGGAACAGCTCTCTGATGATAAAGAATTCAAGGAGGCTGATATATGCATTTGTCCACCTTCACAAGTTAGTGAAATTCATGACGAATACAGTGGGCCGGATGACTCAGTTGATGTTAATCAATTATCAGGTCAACAGTTGAAATCTTCTGCTACAATGACCATTAGAAAAGTTAATCAGGGTAAGGTAGTATGTGTTGGAGATAGTCAGTCAAGTGACAGTGATGATGTTGAGCAGCATCTTCCAAGCAAACGCAGAAAAATAAAGAAAAAAAAAAATACAGAAAGAAATTGGGTTAAGAAAGATATATCCATCAATAAAAAAAAGTAATAATAATGTATGGAATGTGGAAACACCAAGCTTTTTGAATGTTGAATGGACACCAGTGTCAATATTTGAAGAGTTTTTTACAGATGAAATACTGGATGAATTTGTTTTTCAGAGCACCCTCTATGCTCGACAAAAAACAATACATACTCTTCTATAACGCGAAAGGAGCTGCGTTTATTCTTGGATATCCTATTAACAAGTGGATATGCATGCTTGCCCCAGCGGAGACTCTACTGGAGTCCATCAACTGATGTCAACGACATAACAATTAGTTCTGCAATGAGTAGAAATCGATTTGAGCAAATTATGCAGTATTTACATTTTGCTGACACCAAACTCAACACAAATGACAAAGTCGGAAAGTTTTTTTTTTTTTTTTCAAGTATTAAATCGTCGGCAAAAAATATTTGTCGTTGAAAAAGCATGTACCCTCTGATGCCTAGCGTCCCTTTTTAAGGACAGATTTTCTGTTATTAATAAAACATTTATTTTTTTCTACGTGGGCTTGCATCACATTGCAATTTTACTATCCGAAACTTTGCAAAATAAACGAAGAGTGAAGGTAGAACAGGAGACTGACTATTACTGCCGTGCTTAGCACAAAAGTGGTATCTACACTTTTTGTCAAAATTGAGTTATTGTCACGAGGTGGTTCTTTATAACATGTTTTACCCTTATGCAATGTTTTATTGTCATTTGTGAATTGGAACTATTTTTTTTTTTAAATCTAAAAAAGTACAATCTGGATCAAATACATGGAGGCGTAAAACTTTAAATAGTAGTTTTTCGGTTTGACATCAGCTGCAGATACCACATTTGCGCTTAGCACGGCAGTATACGTGTACCATCTAGAGCTGACATTCCTGCTCAATTACTCATTGACAAAATTTTTCCGCCACTTCGTTTTCGAATAAATCGCTTTTAAAATTCTATTGAAAGTGTTCGTTTTATTGCCTTAGCAGTGACGAGAAATGTCAAGCGTTTCGTAAGAATGTGCAATCTCGTTGGAATGTTCAACAGAAGTAGGATGTTTTTAACAGAGCGCGTGCTTGCGTCCATCTGTTTGTTCACGCGACGCTTGCTTGTCCTACTAAACGACATGGATGACTTCTGCAGACAATGTTTTTTGTATTTTCCTAACATATTTTTATCCGAGGTTATGTGCGGAACAGTTCCGCCTTTATTCTAATGTTATTTTTTTTTAAAATATGTATTTTATTTTTAACAAGCCGTTTATTTAAATGCATAATATTTAAAACTAGTGGTACCCGCACAGCTTTGCCCGCAATAGAAAATTAAAAGGTCATTTTGTTCGCTTGTATATTTTAATGGATTATGAATTTCTCGCCAATTTGTTATTTTATTTTGCTCGCCCATGTTACGGTAGTTAGCTCGTCCATGTTCTGGTAATTTACTCGTTCATGTTTTGATAATTTGCTCGGTAAAATGGGCTTAAAATTTTAATAGAAAAAGAACAAAATTGAAATTTCGAAAAATAGTTTCAAATTGCACAACCCTATGCTACGAACTAATTTTGTGCCAAATTTCATGAAAATCGGCCGAACGATCTAGGCGCTGTGCGCGTAACAGACATCCAGAGATCCAGACTTTCAGCTTTATTATTAGTAAAATAGAAGTAAAATTTTAGGCAGACATGTGATTTTTCAGTATTTTTACTCAATTCAGTATTTTTTTTTTTTTTTTTTGAGAGAACAAAATTAATGAGTACATAAAAACAGAAGGGCATTGGAAGTTAAATTCAATATGTTCCAGTTAATTTTATGCACCCAATGAAAATAGTCTACTATACAGATACAAAAATGTATGGGAGAGCTTTCAGCTATGGTAAAGTATATTAACAGTGTCGTATTAGTTCACATAGCCAAGCGATTTCAGTATTTTTTTAATCATGTTTGGGCCATGTCTGATTTTAGGTCACTACTATACTTCAAAAATTGTTTACTCTGTCACTAAATTGTTTTATTTGGTATAATTTTTTTCAAATTTTGATTTTTGTATGTGAAATTTGCAAAATCCAATTTCTTTTTTTTTTGTCAAAACATTCTTGAAATGGAGGTTAATTTGTTTCAATAAAATTAATGCATAAGAACAGCAAATTGTTTTTCAATTTAATACTTATGATCCTGAATGTTGTAAAAAAAAAGAAAAGTGAGCGATGCAGCAAAATGTTATCCTTTTTTTGTATTTCATCTTAATTGTCTTGAAAATGTCTATAGATTGTTTTCTTTGGTCTCGAAAATAAAGTTCAATTTTTCAAAACTTTCGCATTCAGAGGAATGAAAAATGCTTTTTCGAAATTCTCAATTTCTAAGTGCTTTTTTCTGATACTGCCGATTATATTTTTTTCTCACAAAATATAAATAATGTGAAGAGCATAAGTTCGTTTAAAATAGAGAAAAGGCTTGGCATTCTAGCATTTAGTTTTCTTTTAAAGCATCGCTTTTAGCTGCACTGCAATTTGGTTCCCATTTTAAAATGCCAATTGCTGTGTTTTATTTTTCACTGCTCGCTTCGAATTTAATGCATATCATTATGGATACGCCCGACGGAATAAATTGACCCTTTTGTCTTCGCAATAAACTGCAAACAAGTGGAAAGAAAGCGAAACAAACCTGAAATGATCCAAGAAAATGAGCCTTTTGTTTGTGTTTGGAAAACTACGCATGCGTTCTGTTTTGCCCATTTCTATTTGTTCTGCTGGTACGTTGCGATGCGAGAAAGCCCTGCTCTTCAGGCTTCAGATCACTTCGTTTTCAAAATCTCGGAACGATTTGTAATGAAACGTGCGCCAATAGCATCACGCCCGTGGAATGCACACGTCACTTCCGCTCGTTTTCCCTGAGAAAATATTCAACGGACGAAGAATGTCTCATGCAGACGATGTCTGAACGTTTTTTTGTTTTTTTCAGAACTCGCATTCCTTTTTTGTGTTGGATATAAAACAGGTATCTTGCGGTGAAATTGCATGCTGTGACACCACAGGAGGGTAAATTGCGGATCTCATATGATTAAGAGATTTTCTTACCTGAGAATTGGGATAATGACGAAGAAAAATATATGAATGCTTTTTTCTCTTTCTGTAATTAGGTGTTTTTGTGTGACGTACATAACTTTGCTGCGGTGGATAGTCGGATAATATTATAAACCCAGTAGTGTTGTTTCAGAGAAAGAGGTATGGAAACTAACCGATGCGAACGTTGAGAGTTGTTTTTATTATAGCGGCATTGAAATAGAAAAAAAAAGTAGGGGGGAGGGATGTTTAAATTAAACTAATATCGGAGGGAGGGGGTACACGTCAGTGTCCCCATAGACTACATCTCTGGTTTCGACTCAGGTTTCCCCCAAGTTGTACGTACATCGTCGCACTTCTGATTTTTTTGGGTCAGTCCAAGAATGAGAATTGTTTCATCTTTGAGGGACTAAGTTTTTCAGTTGTTCACTCAGGACTTCCATGTTTTTTGTCGAACATTTTTGCCTCATTACCTCCAAGTAGCTCTTTGCTTTAATTGTTCGTATTTGTGCTTTACTCGCATTATTTTTTTTTCTTGAGTTGGTCTCATAAACGACTGGCACAGCGGATGACAGTAAAGGATCCGACAAATTACGTGCACCAGGTCGCCTTGGTGACTGAAGGCGACTAGTTCTTCAGGCGCCGTATCATACTGAATTTTCCTATAATCTCTGAGAAATAATTTGCCTGGCGCTAATTTTTTTCTCTGGCTACGAAGATTTTACAATTTTGCCATTCTCTGTGTATGCGTGGTATACTTACATACTTATTATTTGCGGATAGAGAAGGTAGACCATAAAAGCCATTAGTTTGCTTTCCGTATGGTGTTCACACGTTGTTTGTATACTGCCGTTTACTTGCCCACGGCAGTGTTGTACTTGCTTTGCTTTAGACTTACAATGTTTTTCGAAAAACGTTAATTCAAAAAACATCTAAGTACATCTGTCGAAAAAAAAAAGGATATTTCTTCTTTTATAAAGTTTAACTTTTCCTGTTTGCCTTAGCCGTATTTATATAGTCAATGCTATCTGAAATGATTCTCACTTTCAAGGGATAACAAGGTACTATAAAACAGGGTTGTTTGGTTTAAACTACGTTGGTTTAAACCATGGTTTAAACCAAGTGGTTTTTTTTTTTTGAAAAATTTAATTATTTTCAACCCAAATATTTTCATAAATTTTAAATGTTATCGCAAAGAGGAAAATCTAATTATTGTAAAAGAACTAGCAAAGCTTTATAGATAAATTACTGATTTAATAAATTTAGAAACTTTTTTTTTAAGGTAATACAAGTTTGCTAAATAGTTTTTATTTTGTTCTTTTCTTTTTTTTTTTTAAATCCATGCAGCTTTCTTATTAGGAACATAAATATACAAGGAAGACCAACTAAGTTTTTCTAAAATTTTATGGGGAAAAAATCCAAGTAGTTCTTTTATAATTTTTTAAGTATCATTATTTTTTAGTTTTACGCATTTCAAAATAGTCCAAAAAGCATATTTCTACCAAAACTTCATATACTACCGAATTTGCTCGATTACTTAAGATTTATTGAGATATATTATGTACCATTGAAGCGATGCATAGTGTAAAAATATCTTAACACTAGAACATTTAAATGACAAGAGGGAAAAGAAAATAATTAAAGAAGTCCAAGAACACAGAGTGGGCTTAAAACTATACTTGCACACTTTTTGCATCCCCGATAGACGATGCAGTCAGAACAATAAAAGGAAATGTATAAAATTATGAAAACAGAAAACATTCATATAAAAAAAATTACGCCAAATTTTCACCCCCCCTTTCAAATAACTTTTTTGAAGAATAAAAGAAGTCCATGTATGAATGGGGGAAGGATCAATAAATATTAAATATTTATGAGTCTTCATTATTAAAATATGTTAATAGAGTATTTTCATCGAAGTTTGTACTGAGGCTTTTAATTAAAATGTTTTTTTTTTTCTTTGATAAAAAAAAACAAAAACAAAAATGTATTCCTAAATGCATAAACCGGAAGAAATGTCTACAATGCAAAACAATGGTTTTTTTTTTTTTTTTTTTTTTTTTTTTTTAAACCTAAAACTTGTCCTGTTTCTATAACTGTTGTCACTGATACATTAGGTAAATACATTACATGACTTGTAACTTTTTTTCAAATCTTTAAACAAAATATGCGTTGGTCTTTTGATTTTTAAAAGTTTTTGATTTTTTATGACATTAGACTTATGATTCATTTGTAGGTACTGCAAAATACTTCTCATGTTAAAGAATGCGTAATTTTAATTATATATATATTTTTATAATACATAGCTTTGATTATAAGGAAATTACTTTGTAAGAGTTTATTCTTGGTTATTTGTAATTAATAATGTCTGAACTATCACAGCAAATTATTTCTTTGATTTATACCAAGACCCATTTACGTATTGTATTTTTTAATAATAGTTAAATATTTCCAAACAACATTCTCCTATAGAAATATCTAAGTATGAGGAAATGAAATGTCAAGATTTTACTCTTAATTATTTAATTCCGAAGAAATTAGGTACAAATATGAATATTAAACATTCCTTAACAATTAATTCATAAAATCTTCATTATTTACCTAAAATAAAATTGTGTCTCTTACAAAAAGTAATAAAAGCCAAATAAACTTGGTTTAAAACAAAAAACCGGTTTTTTGTTTTTTTCCTAAAAAAACCTGTTTTTTGTTTTTTTCTCAAAAAAAAAAAAAAAAAAAAAAACACTCGGTTTTTATACCAACCCTGGAATAAAATATGGATTCTCCTGATCAGAAACTAACTACATGCAATAAAATTTCCAAACATTTTGCTCTTAAATTGCCCGTATTCATTGCATGCGACATTTCCAACGAATCTAATCTATATGGAGTATTTTTATAATCGATTAGGCTTTGTTATGAATTATTCATGTCCCACAGCCCCTTCAACTCCCATGATTCCAGTTTTGACAAATCAGCCTTGCATCGACCATTCAACCACATCAAATCCTTCCTCGTCATTGTCCTTTTTTTTTCCGAGGTACTTTTTGTTTTTTATTGTTTTTAGATCTCACGAAGCGACTGGACGACTTTCCAGAGGATAGTCCACCTTGGAGAACAAAGAACTATCGTTCACTCACGACTTGTTCTTCGCTGATGTGTCCCTTATACGAAAATGGCGGCTTATGGTAAAAATTGGAAAGAACAATTCAATGACCGGATCAGGTGCATCTTAAATGTAGCGTTTGAACTTCGCCTTTTTGTTTCTTTTCCTTCCCTCGTTTAGTCTTCTACTTTGTTTGATGTTTCTAATGCGTGGTTCAGGCAAATGGACGTGACGCAATTTCTTTCTTTTCTTTTTTGAGAATCATCCGTTTTCTGACATTCAGACATGCAAGATTTTCTCCCAAGTTTTCTATTCATCGGCAGAAGAATAAACAGAGCCTGATTACCGCAGGGGCATGCGGGGCACAGGCCCCTGCTCTTAAGTTTCAGAGGGGCCCAAAATCTCCTTAATTTATCATGCTATTTAAAAATAAATAATGATTTCACTCAGAATCTAGAGTTCAATGACGTCATTGATATTTTTGAAAAAGCAAAGACAAGGAAAAAAATCTCTTTATTTGTTGATAAAAATTCCCCTTAAAAAATTGATCTCTTTGCAAATCTCGAAACCACTCCAAGTTTCGTCTGTATTTACTATTAAAAGTTATAACATGAATCCCTTTGATATTTACGGTAAACTGGCCCATCTTATATAATTATCTTACACTATATCTCTTCTGCTTTTTAAACGTTGTGATATGGGGTTACCACCAAATTTAGCATGGTTGTGTTAATGCGCAAGTATCGAAATGTTTTATAGCTTCAGAATGTGCGGAAATATAGGGGGCCGGGGGGGGGGGGGGGGGCAAAATGAATTTCATGCCCAGTGTCTTCAAAAATCTTAGTTGGGCCCTGGGGGGGGGCCCAGAAATACAAATGAACCCCTTGTCCAATATCATAATGATCGGGCTCTGAAAATAAAACGGAGGAAATTTCCCAGTACTGAAGCGAATGATAATGAACTAAAGAATTAATAATTATCTCAGTTATATCTTTGGATTTATAGAGTAACATGGTGGAAATTTCCATTTCAAAAGTGCTGAACCGAATAATGGATCTTGACTGAACTACGGATAAGTAATTCAACTAAATTGTTCATGGTTCATGTATGTATTAACCAAATTGATTCGTTTTGAACTTGGAAAATAATTGCTTACTATAATTATTTTAAACAATTCTTGTAGTCTTGAAACTTGTATGTCTTTATCACCAAATCGGGCAATTAGAATTGTGTTTTTAAAAGATTCCCGTCAACGTTTATTAATCAAGTTACACATTCAAAAAAAAAAAAAAAAAAAAAAAAAAAGTTTCTTGACTGTATGTGTTGAATAATACAAATTTGTTTTTTCCATCGCGGATTATCGAGATACTTACTCCAGACGACTTTTATAAATCCGAAATTTTTGCGCTTATCCATATTTTATTTTTGCAAAACTTTGTCAATTTATTTTCTTTTTTTCTCTTTTGCGTTTAAATTCGTCTTATGCAATTTTGATATCATTTTCCCTCATTTGTGAGACTAATTGAGGCTCTGAATTTCCTCCTGTTCTTGAATAAAAATATTTTCGTTTTTAGTAAAAAGTCGCCTTTCCTCCTTTAAATTTAAAATGGCGGGAGCTAAATAATTTCCTCCATTCCACTACTCGTTTCCGGTCAAACGATTATAAAACAGATTCACCACCGATTGTTCAACATCAATATGGCTTCATGACGTCATCGTTACTCAATATAATTTATTGAGCGGATGGTCCGACATTTATGAATTCGATTGACAAAATTTGCGTCGTCATTTGTCCGAGGTATTTCACGAATAGGACGAGCAAGTTTTACCGTTTTTAATCATTGACTCATTTTTTTTTTCGCCGTCCTGCTTTCAGAAATAATAAAGAATTCATTTTTTATTCCCCGCTCTCGAGTTGACAACTGTGAAAAGTGAGCTGACACATCGAAAACAAGCATGGTTTTCATCCTTGCAGGTCATGAATAAGTGCCTGTTTTATCCGCTGCCATCAATTGAGGAGTTAATATTATGTTTTGGTAATTGGTTAGAAACTAAGGAAAATGTGCTGCTAAAAGGCAATTTTCCAAACTTTACTCGTGAAAGTTTGTTTTTCGTATTTAAAAATGAAACCAAAAACCAGAGTTGCAGTTTTGATCAGTTAAAAGTGGTTTGATCGTCTAAAGTTGGCTGCTTCTGTGTTTCTAGTCTTTGGTGCAGTGACGTAGCTTGGGGGGGGGGGGGGGGGGGGGAATCGGAGACTGGAAGTTAAAATTCGGGGTGAGGTATGGTTAATTTTAAACATTTTTTATGGTCCTAAAATTAAAGTGTTTGAGTTTCGGAGAGGGAGGATATATTCCCTAGACACGCCCCTGCTTTTGTGTGTAAGTAAAACTAAACTAAACTATATAGCGCTGCATCTAATTATTTGTAGTGTTCAATATCAGTGTCCAACATGGTACATGGATGTAGGCAATCTGATGTACATAGTTTTTAATTGGAAACAACCTTATTCTAAAAATTTCAAATACAACATGAAGCATTAGATTTGGGGCAAACCTAACTTGGCAGCGTCGTTATGCCGTTCTTACGATCTGCGTAGCTCTCTCAATGCTGCCAGGTTAGTTTTGCTTCAACTATATATAGGTTTATCATTGTTGAGTTTTCATAAAAATACTTTATTGTGATTAGTTTTTTTTTGTGTCATACATAACCTCGTAGCCATTTGAATGTTGGAAATTTGAAAGTAGAGGTTTACTTCAGTCATTCTAGTATTAATTTTTCTAACGGAGAAAAATCTCCCTTGCATGAAGACTCGCCAAAATATGCAATGTCAGTGGATGAACCAAAAAAAAATGAAGTTTGTAAGTAGCAATTAAACTTTTTTTGACCTTATAATTTTTTTTTGATATTGATAGTTGGTTTCATGACTTAATTTGCATAGGAGCTCACGGGAGCTCAGCTCCCTCACTTATTTCTTGTTAATTTTCTCTATCAGTGGATTCAGTCTATTTACACTTTAAAACAAGTTCTGCATACTATAGTTCTCCCACACTTTTGTTAAAAATTGATGCCTTGTAATTAAATTCTTTAATTGATTTTGAAATTACCCGCATTAATGCAACGCTCAGGTTCTTCTAACGAAATTGCTGTAGTTGGAACAGCGTATTTGGGGGAGCTCATCTTTGATTTTTTGATGTTATGGTGGGTACATTTTTGTTTGAACTAAAAGGTCAGTTCAAATTATTTTTCAAGCGTTAATTTAAAAAACAGATAGTAGTTACTTTTTTTAATTAAAATTTTTTTTAAACTTTTCAATGTTAAATTTTTAGTATTTTTAGGATAAGAAATCTCATTTGGGGAGAACTGCGCCCCCCCTTTCCTCAACTACAGGGCTGAAGATGACTGTAGAGGTGTCAGTAATTTTCTGACATAATTAAATTCGAAGGTTTTAGAAAGTAAAATTGTTCGGCAGAATTAAATACATTGCATTCTCACATACTTTCCAGAACTGGATTATTTGAAGAGAAAGGGTTTCAATAGTGAAACTCCACGAGAAGGATGGAATACCATCATTGTTGAATGCGTACATTTAATTCATGTTGTCGCTACCCTTCAACTAATGAAACTGAAATCAAATCTACAACTTACCTACCTGAATCACGCATGATTCATTGCACATGAAGCCCGAAGAGATGAAAAGTAAAGTGTTATTGTAGATAATAATCTGTGGTAGTCCTCCGTTCTCTATTGTTAGTTGTGTCATCAAATCACATGATTAAATTACTACCAATTACAGTAGAAAACCATTCTAAAGACCTGAGTCGTATCTTAAGTAGCGACACGTCAGCCATCTTGGGCTAAACGCCGCTTTCTTCCTATGTTTGCTACAGCGAAGTAGCGTGGTTTATTTTTTGATTCTGGTTCCTTATTAACTCCATTTCAATCCAGAATCCAAATGCACCGCAAACAAGAAGCAAAACACGCTATTTCATCACTGCAGACATAGGAAGAAAGTGGCGTTTAGCACCAAGCTGACAGATGTGTCTCTTATTAACCTACGATCTGCTTCAGACTATTTAAGTCACCAACGCATTTCTTTTTTCCCCCAGTTCGTCTTACCATTATTTGGAAAAGGATATGAAAAAACCAATACTCGAATCTTGATGGTTATCTCTGGGTCTCCACTAGGCACTCGTGGCAATTGTCCCGGTCTTGGGAACCAGGTGTGTTCCGAGTTGGTCGTTGAAATGAGTTTTTATTCGAGTTATTCAGAAGTACCGTGATGAACTTAGCCATACTGCCTCAAACTGCGCGTGCTACCAGAATTTTCTTGTGGAAAGGTTTTTGGTCATGTTAGCCCTTTACTATATTAACACATAAGGAATTGGCAATATGGCTTAAAATCAAGTTTTCGGGCAGGAGGGAGAAGGAATTGAAAACAAGCTTTTTAAGTCCTTGTAAAAGAGTGGAGAAAGAATTGTATTCACGGAAAATATGCCACTCAAATTTCAACCTACTCTTGGATTTATTTTGAGTATTTTCTTCATGACATGTACGTATGAGCTACTGAAATATCGTTTTCACTTAGATTAGATTTATTTTAACGAGTTTTGTCGTGACGTGTATGTATTATGTACGTATCTTGCTTGACTCGAAAACGGAAGGTCCGAGAAGGTTGGAAGTTTCTCAAGTGGTCCCTGTACAACGTATACTTGCGCAACTTTTTTTACGGTTGCCATCGGATGTTCCAAAAAGGACTATTTACTCTTTATTTTTTTGGCAAACGATTGTTAATTTCAAATAGTTTTTTAAGTGACGATACTTTTCCCAAGACGAAGTGTTTCAATCCGTCTGTATTATTTAGGTGAAAATACAAATGTTCGTTCGCTCAAATTGAAGATTTTTTATTTTCCTCCAATTATTAAGAAACAGTCTGCTGACGCACGTTGCGCTGTTTTTGCTACCGATCTTCCCATTACCTTTAAACAAAACGTTGCTGCTACTATTTACTTCATTGGGTGCTGTTTATAGCGGAATCCGGACTGTTTTATTTCCCAAAAATATGTGCTTTATTTATTGAACGTACAAAGATGTTATGTGGTGTCCACATCCGATTTTTTGAAGTAATGATGCAAACATTTACGTACGTTCAGTATTGGATCAAATTGGAACGCACTTGTCAAATAACAGTTCCCCAGTGGCAGGGCGTTTCTGAAAATTCCTCCCGGTGGCAGTTACTGAATTTGTTCCTTTGTTCCAGACTATATTTAGCGGCGTTTTATCGTTTCTCGCAATCTGGCGTTGTGGTGTGGAGAGTGCAATATTTACCCGTTCTGTGGATGAAAAATCCCTTTTATCTGGGGTCCAAGGGCGAGGAATTTGGGCGCTGTTGGCCGGCCGATGTAAATAAGTGATAAAGCTTGTATTAACTGCCATTTAACGTCTTGTCTGTCAAGACCTGCTTTCCTTCTAGAAACGCCCTCAAAGGTCACTGGGCTTTTATCATCTGAGGGCTAGTGGGCGGACGACGTGCGCTGTCTGTCGTCTTTTGTTCTGCTCTTGTTTTTGATTAATCTCTTGTTGCGAATGCAGTATTTTTTTTTTATTCATTGTGCTTAACCCCCTTCCCCCACTTTGTGTAAAACTGTCGCAACCATTTCTCTTTCTCAGTACTTACAACAGCGATTGAATTGAGTGGTTTGTCTGTCCTCTTTATTGTCAGGTTGTAGTCTTCAAACTTTTCCGGGTTATGCGGTACCTGTTTTTGGGGACGAATTCTATAATTCATCATTAATATTCGTGGAGATGAAGGTCTTGCAAAAGCACTTTCATAATTGAGCCATGTTCATTGGGGGGAAAAATCATCTCGTTCTATTTACGTAGATGAGGCAGTGTCAAGCAAAGGGATGAAAGTATCAAAATTGAAAATTTAGAGATGGCCTGTACAAATGGTAGGAGAAACTTAACTCTTTTTCGAGGCAAATAGTTGCTGCTACACAGCAGGATTTAGAAGGAAAAAAAAAATAAAACCGTACATAGGATTTGAACTTCAAATGCGTTTTTCTCAAAACTTCTCAAAACTTTAAGAAGTCCACTTACAACCTTTTTCTACTCTCTGCCACAATTAAGTTGGAAATTTCGCATGTCGGCAAGTTTAAGTCTTACCAGTCAAGGATTTTTTTTAGCCAAACAACAGTACAATAATATGCGATGCGTTGTCGATGATGATGATTATGATGAAAATATTAATAATTATTATAATTTTAAAACTCTGCTGAACTAGCAATGAAAATTTCACCTCCCAGCTTCCGCATTTGTGCACTACAGTAGCCGCCGTTTATATGAATCACATTTGTTCTAAACAGTTTTGATTCCAAAAAGCGGCAAATTCAATAAAGCGGCTAATGCAATAAAGTTGGATTTTGTTCTGTTTTTGGCGATTTGATTTATTAAAGGCGGTTGATTCAATTGATCACTAATTCAATTAACCGGCGTCCACTGTACTTCCCTAGTGTCATCTTCTTCATACTGTACGCATGTGCAAAAACTGAGCTGTCGAAATTTCTCTGCTGCTGTTTCAGTTGAAAATCCATCTTCGATTTAACGATACCCGATTTTAAGATTTCCCCATTTTAATGATACATTTCACTGGTCCGAATTTGACTGCATTGAATGTCTACGCTCCTTGATTTAACGATATCCTTGATTTAACGATAACTTTTTCCAGTCCCTTGACAATCGTTAAATCAGGGTTGTACTGTAAATATTTTTGAGATCTATTCCAACACAATGTGCGTTTCCCTTGTTCTTTTACTGTGTGTTTTGCTATGAGTAGTTACTTATACACTCCGCAGTGTTGTCATACCTATTCTGATCATTGTTCAGTCATTGAGTTAGCAAGGTTTTATATCTCCTCGTTTTTAGCATTATTGTAGAGCGACTTGTTGTTCGGTCTCTTAATGGAGTCCCGTCGGTTCGTTAGCGCGAGCAGAAAACACGAAAAAAATGTCTCAGTCGAGTGCTTTGTCGCATGTAAAAAGGATTCTTGTTTGACGATGCCTATCTTAATGCACTCTCATTTCTGTAAATTTCCGAATCCAGTCGTCGAGTGCGTTTACCCCATTTCTTTTTTTTTACTCCTCCAAAATACTTTCACGTCCGCTTTTTCTCTCTTTTTTTTTCACAGTGTTTCTTAGCTTTTGTCTTAACAATGGTTTCTGCCATCTTTCTTCCGAAAATTCCAAAGAAAAGATCCAGATAAGTTGCCGTGGCTGTTTGTGTAAAATTAGTTTAAAAAGAATCTTTTCAGTTTTCCTATTCTCCGACGAAAAAGTAATTTTGGTAGTGTCGTAACGGTGACTTTATTTTTCTGGAAGTGTTTATTGGTGGAGAGAAGGTGAAATTTGGGTTCTTCTCATTAGTTTCTTGCCGTTAGATCCGCAGAAGATTTTATCAAACATTTCTGTTATAGACTGCAAAATAGTTTACCAGTTTTGTTAAGGTTCTCGTTGCAAAGTCATGAAAATTGCCAACATCTGTGTTTGAAGCTTCGGCTTACAAATATTTTCAACATCTAAAATTGTGATGATATTCGAAAAAATTGTGGCATATTCCTTGTGTTTCTATGTGCGAGATTCGCCATATAACTCAGTAATTACTATTTTAATGTCCTAGGTTTCCTTTTAACCCTTTTGCTCGGTTGACTTTACGTTGCTTGATACAAGACTCATGTTTGATTGCTGTTGCACACTCATGCCAAGGCCTTCATCTTTTCCACAGTGCTTGTATTTAAATGACGCCAAAGATTAGTTTCTAGGTGTCTGAATGAACAATCGAGGCTCTATTTTTAATTAATCAAATCTCTAGTTTATGCATATGAAAGGGCTGTTTTGACCAAAAAAATTCTTCCAGGAGGAATTTCTGGCTGTGCTAGTGCTCGAGATCATTCATTGGATTTGTGTGTGTAATTTAGGGTGGTGTCCAGCTCCCTCTAGTTGCGCCCTTGTCCTCTGGCGAAAACTAAAACTGGCGAAGTCACTCAGTGAATTCACATTTCTAAAAAATCTGCGGGGTATCCAAGCAATACTTAAATGAAAACCAAATTCTTTCAAGAAATTGTATGTTAGAGGTGATTTAAACTTGTTGTTGCAGTACCATTTTAAAAATGTCTTGCTCGATAATCGAGTGTGTGGCGGGAAAAACGTATGTAGGTTTTCAATTATTATTATTATTATTATTTTTTTGTGGAAAAATGATGAATATGGTCCAGAGAATGAATCATCTGTGTTTTTAGTTCGTTTAAAACGGTTAGAAAACGCACTAATCGGCATTGGCCGTGTAAAAAAATATCCGTAATTCATGGAAAACCGTTGTATGTTGCATACTTGCTTCGGAGCATCCTTGCACCAGAAAGTGAGAAGGTAATTGAATGGAAAAACGTTGTATGTTGCTCTCAGTAGCCTGTTTAGTATATTGCACTTAGCAGATTCGTTTTTTGGCTGTAGTTAAAAGTTGTTTTCAACATACAATGTTTTTCCCGCCACCCATTCAATTATTCTATGCCACCAAATGAATTTCTATTACCATCGTAGCGAGCATAACAGCCATTCTCACAGATTTTCATTTCCCTTTCACTTCAGTTCCCCGAATCTTTGTTCCGCGAGGCGGTTAATTTCCCCTTGAACACAATCTCTTAACTGCTTACAACGAGGATTAATAATCGGCTGGTTCCCATCCACAAGCCAACCGTGGAGAAGCCTTGTGATACCCGGCTTCTTCAGTCGACTGAAAAAAAAGAGGCTTTGTGTGGCGTTGGTCATTTTGTTTACGCGGTGCCGGGCAGCAGGTCAAGCAGGGAGGCGAGCACCGTTTTCAATTACGCCCGGCCTTTTGTCTCCCGTGTAAGAAAAGGGTCATTTTGTGGGGCTCTCTCAACCCTTGCGTCACCGATTTCGGGTTTAATACGTTCCGCGGGTGGAGCCGGAATCAATTTTCTGCGTTTTTGACATCTCTGGGCTTCCGGTGCGAAACGCTCGGATTTGGACATAAGTTGCGCAGCCTTTGGGTCAGGATTTCTTAATTTTACACCGGAAGGTTTTAGTCAACTACCGTATTGTTTTTCTCAAATATCAACACAATTGAACCTCGTTATTTTGAACACGAATGTTTTCGACCAGTCACGTGGACGAAATTGTACCCGATTCACCAATCTGGCATCGAACTCGTCAGGTGACAGTAAAAATGATATCGAAGTTGTCTTGGTTGACCCGATTCTCGTCCCAAGCATACGAGAGTCGGGCTGATTGTCTTTCATCAAGATCGACTTCGGTATGAAAACTGATGTGTCGTGAAAGTCGTGATCTAACTTCAAAAAAAAACTTTCAGCACATAAATTTTCAAATTGGGAGCGGGGGTAAAAAACCCTTGCAGGCTTAAAATTCTCATACCAATTGTTAGGTGTAATTTTAAAAACTTTTAAGTCAGGGTTAGAACATCTGTAATTGGCGTTTGAAGAATACGAAAGTAAAAACTGAGCTGCATTATTGTTGCTTGATGACTGCTTATTTAGGTATTTTTCACTGATATTTCGGAATTGCATTTTTTGAAGCAAAATGCCCATTTAACCCGGCGTCAATCCTTCATTCAGCAAAAAAAAAAAAAAAAGAGGGGGGGGGGGGGGTGGAGACAAGTGTTTACGACAGCAACACTCTTTAACTTTCTCTCCGTTTTTTGTTAAATGGGATGGTGTATAAGAACCTAAATAACGAGGTAACGTTTTTTCAATCCTTATGAAAATGTTGCGATGGGTTTAGCTCAGAACTCTAGATTCTAAACTATTCCAGCTTGTTTTGTTCGCAAGTGTGAAAGTTTTTCCCGTAACGATGCCTTAATCTAATAAAGACAGTTTGTTCTTCTGACAGGCTTCACAAACTCACTGACGCACTCGTTGAAGCTCTAGATTAGCTATGGCCAATCGCCAACGGGCCCCCATTTCATTGAAAATGGCTACCAAAAAATCAAGTCGTAGTCGCCAAAAGTGACGACCACGTGTTTATTTGTTAAAAATCCTAGAGAATATCGTGCTACGACAACACGATTCCAATCCTGAGAGGTTCAGCGCACCAGTCGACTTCACCTTGGCAACGTGTTTCAGAGTCAACTCCATTAAGGCTTATATATTTACTCATTTTTTGGCGCTGAACATAATATATTTTTAAAAATGGCTACCATTTTTTGCGACTCTGGTAGCGAGTGGATACTGTCTAGTATTTCAGGAGTCCTAGTCTGAGCTTTAGCACTAATGTTTAAAATTCTGTAAAGATGTTTCAATCTGTCATCAACGCCCGTATAGACCAAGTTGCAAATGACAGTGGGGTTGGCTGAACATCCTCATAACAAATTAAACGAGCAGGGACGCCGTTATGCGCATGGCCTTGGAATTGCCGACGCGTGTTGATGTTTAGCGTCGTAAAGCAAAACCTGCCCGGTTCTTCGACATCTCTGGCCTTGGTTGGTCCAACGGTACGTCGAAATAAAACTGTTGCCTGTTGGAAACGACATTTTTTTTTGCTTTGTTTTTGCTTAAATATTTTAACTATGGACACTGGATTCAGCTGTAGGCGCTGGATAAGTTTAAAAGACAAATTGCTACCCCCTGTAAATTCTGAAATGTGTTGTTCACCATGGACAGAACGATTTTAAGTAAGGGGAAAAAATTACACAAACGAGACCGACAAAATTGCACAATCTTCGGCTCCAGGGCAAAATATTAGGCTTCACACGCATTATTTCTCTGCGTTTTTCGGAAAGTTCAATGTAAAAAGCTTCGGAAAGATTTCATTCTCAAAAAAAAAAAAAAAAAAAAAAAAAGTCGCCAAGGTATTTCTTTAGCCCCCCCCCCCCCCTCCGGGTGATGTGGTGCTTGGGATTCGTTGTACCCGGCCCATACGTATTATGTACTTAACATTTATATTTATAGAAAAATTCATCATTCAACACCTTCTTCTAAATGGCGCATTTCGGCAGGCGCTTTCCCTGCCGATTTTACGTATTCTGTCGGGATCGTGATGAAAATCGTACTAAACGGGAAAACGTAAAATCGAGAGCGGAGTAATTAAGAGCTGATATTTTGAAATAGTAATGAGTTCATATGCTGCAATATTACTCCGGTGATTCCGAAAAGCCAAAAGCCGCGGGAGAAAGTTAGCATCAGACGGGTCGGTCCTCAAGTGTCGCGAAAGAAGATAATGCGATCGGAGGAAATCCCCCTGACCTATCAATTGCTGACAAAGAAAAAAAAAAAGCAGCCAGAGTGACTTCAAATCGCTAAGAAACAAATTTTTCTTGAAAAAGAGAACACGCAACACCCTCCAAAAAATGTTCTTCAGCCATTAGAGGAAAAATAATTTTGATCTGTTTTTAGAAAAACGCATGAAGCTGAATTTTTAAAAAAAGATTGCATAAAATCCGGAATGTTTTAATATATCAGCAATGGTCACGAACCAGCAGAAAATGACGTTGGAAGCGGGATAACATATAAAAAGGACAATGTGAAATCGAGGTTCCACTGTATATCTTTTAACTAGCAAACATACCTAGCGTCGCCTGGTTTAGTAATAATATTGATAAGCAATTTATCCTTTCCTTTATTTTAACTGTGCCTCTCGGTTTCACCAGTGTTAGTTCGGCAACAATGTATTAAACTATTTTAAGTACATCACGCTATGATATAGATATAGTAAAAAATTGCACATTTATTTACATAGATGTTGTCTGTTGAATAAGAAAATCGGGGGAAAATTGAACACACTTGATTTATAAATTAATTAGTTTATAAATGAGCCGTGTAATAAACGCTGAATCTTCCCGCCCACAGCCGGGTTCGAACCCGAGACCCTAGGGTTGCTGACAGAGCGCTTTACCGACTGAACTATTCGGGCAACAAAAGTTCGAGCTTTTGATGCAACAAACAATGCATCATGATTATTATTGATTTAATTTCAATTTATTGCTGATCCACTCCCATTCGTCATAGCGTGATGTTATATAGCCTATAGCCTTCCTCAATAAATGGACTAATCAACACAAAAATAATTTTTCAATTCGAACCAGTAGTTCCTGAGATTAGCGCGTTCAAACAAACTCTTCAGCTTTATATTATTAGTGCAGTCGGACCCCAATTTAACGAACCTCTATTTATCGAATTTTGCGATTTAGCGAATTTTTCTTTTTCCCCGAGTAAAATGAAGGCCCAAACCCCTATTTACCGAATCATAAACCCCGAATTAACAAATAATTTTAACAGCCAAAATTGTTTTTTTTTTCTTTTTTGTTGGATTGTTTTCCAATTGATATATCGATCCTGTCTGAAGCAGAAAAAGATTTTTCTAGGAATTTTTGATGGGCGAGGGGCATCGATGAATATCGATTCTTTTGCAGTAAGCGCTAATTAAACTCCCATTAAAAGTTACTTTTTTTAATGCTTTACAGGGCTTGGAAACTGTAAAAACATCTCTCATGTATCAGGCTGTAAAAGACATAGTATTTTGTTCTCTCTATGAAGTCGAAAGAGAACTATTTCGAGTCAAGTGTCAAGGAAATCCATCATCTATTACTCGAAGTCAAACGTCTATTACTCGGTACTTTAAAATTTCATATTAACTGATATATGTAATAAGTCAAGGTATGCTGAATAAAAAAGTGTACACTCTCTAATTATGGATATGTTATGCAGTTGCTTATTAAGACTTAGATAAGTGCAATTTTTATATTTTTTTCGCACCCCGATATTACGAATAACCCCGATTTAACGTATAAAATTTGCTGTCCGAACGAATTCGGTAAATCGGGGTTCGACTGTATGCAATACAGGTGAGTTCGGGCTCATTTTTGAGAGCCCGGGCCCGCCCGAGACCGAAAATTTTTAACCGAGCCCGCCCGAAGCCGAATGATATTGTCTCGGACCAAAATCCGAGCCAGCCCGCCCGAACCCGAAGAAAACTTTCTTGTATCAAAAACTGAGCCTTCTACAGTCTGACTTGATCTCTCTGTTAATGAAAAATGTTACGTTAAATGCTCTTTATTAACAGAAGTTTCTAAATTTTCTTAAAATGCTCCACTTCAAATGCATTACTGTATGACATATTGCAATAGTAATCGCAATGAAACACTATAAATAAGCGTTAATAAATTAATTAATTTTGGGGAGGGGGTGAGGGGGGTAAATTTGACAATTTGACATTGATTGAACTGATTTAAATGTTCTTTTCATTTTCTCATAGTAGGAAAATGTTTATTTGCTTTGAATTTGTATGGAGATCGGCGATTGAATATCTGTGCTTGAGCCCGAAGCCTATTTTCGGTTCTAGAGCCCGAGTCCGCTTCGGGCTCGGGCTGTCTTGCCCGGGCTGAGCCCGTTTCATCTCTAGATACCATGGAGCTATGAGTAATAAGGAGACGACATAAGCGAGATACGCTGAAGCCGTTTCGGAAGCTTAGTTAACTGTTCTTTTGACTGGCAGCCATCTTGTGGTGTTCAAAACATTGAAAGACTGCATTTCATAACATGGTGTGTTTCTGATGTTCTTTTGCACCAAAAGGGTTCACTTTTTGCAATTGCGATTTTTATAAATGGTTCGATTTCGCTGTTACGATTTTTTTACTTGATGCTTTTATTTTGATTTTATATCGACAAAATTTTATGCTGTAGCCATATTATATATTATTTTTTAAAAAAATGAGCAATAATTCGCGACTATTGGGAAAATTCGCGAAAACAGCGATCCCCGCACTTTTTGCGTAGTTACGGTAATTATTTATTCTTTATTCCCAGTCAGACCATGTAAAATCATAGCAGAATGTTTAAGTATTCACTTCTTTAGCATCTGCTTAAAAGGGATGGACCAAAATCGGGAAAATGATCACGTTTTTGAGTGTTTTTTTCAAAGAAAAAAATCGGTAAAATTTTTCGGAAATTCTGACCCGCGTATAAGTCGACCTCCAACTTTAAACATCATTTTTTGTAATAAATTTCTCGACTTATTCGCGAGTATATACGATAGTGGATTACTTGCTCAAGGTCTTTTGGGAGCTCTTTTATTACCATTTTTTTAACCTTCTCGTCTGTAATGTTTATATTCTTTTGGGTTATTTAATTTATAATTAACCGACATTTATTCAATTATTATTTTTTTTTGTAATGGCAGCAACAGTGACAGTAGAAATTAGAATGATAAAAATGTTTTGATGGAATGAATGTTTTTCTCACCCGTTGTAGGCGCAATCTATCATTTTTTATTTTATGTCAATGTAATTGCCCTTAATTTATTTTTTGTATATTTAAAATTTTTCTCAGCAAAAATACTTCTGAAAGCTGATCAATATTATTCTATTATCCGAGGGCTTCTTAACGTTATCTATGGGTAAAAATTTGGTTCTAGGATTTTTTGTTCGTATAAGCGGAGCATTCGTTTATCCTTTACCTAATTAAGCAGGCTGACAGTATTTTCTTTAATCCTAAAGTACAAGTGCTGTCCAAGAAGTATCTGACCTTACTGTTTTTGTGTGAAAAGTGTAAATAAAACTATTTTTGTTTATAATATATTTAAACTCATTTCACAGCAATTGTTCAGTTTTTGTTATTGTTCTGAATCCTTTTATTTATACTTCTGTGGTACAATGCTTTTACGCAAGTCCTTTTTATGTCGAAGTGGAATATTATAAGGGTTTTATTTCCTGTACGTTTTCAAAAAGTAATGTTGTCCTTGATTCAAACATTGTAAAATATTGTACTCCCTTTATTTTTTGGAATAAATATTCAAAAACACATTTTGTTGCTCTGGAATGTGCTTTTCAAAAGTGAAAAATATATTTTATATTGATACAAGTAATATCCAGAGTAAAAATTCCTGTTTTTTTTTTGGAAAATAATAAACAAAATTCGGATTTATTTGATTTAAATCCGATTTTTTTGATTCTATAGAAAAAAAATTAGAACATTTGTAAAATATAATTAAATTTAATATTGATATTTTTCTAAATTTACCACTATTATATTTTGAGTATTTCAGTAAAAAGCTTTCATGACATGATGAAAAATCTGTTTCATACAAAGCATATGATTCTTGTAAAATTTAATTAAAATGACATATTAGTGCACTTTAAATTGGTAAAAAAAGAGGAAAATAAACAAATTGGCCTTATAGCATATGCCTTTTTCTAATCTTCACTAGCTTTGTTATTTTTTTTTTTTTTTTTTTTTGTATAAAAATTATATTTTACAATAGGAAAGAGCTGGCAATTTTATTTGCCCACTTTCTGGTAAAGTATTTCGAAAACTGGTCCCGAGACCATCTACAATTATAGTTAACAAAAAATGTATAAACTTCAATCTCTTCGATTGATGATTTCTCAAAAATAAATTTATGAGCATACTCTAAATTTTTTAACAACAATTTATGCTTGGAGCAGTATTAATAAGTTTATCTTTTCCAATGTGTACAAAAATGCACACAATATAGCAACAAAGTATGGAATTTTTCTGCACACCCATTTTATATCTATGTGCAACAAAATCCCTCATTGTTTTCATAAAAAAAAATTCCTTAATCCAGTGACTACTTATTGAAAAAAATATTGTGCAGACACAAAAAAAAGAAAAAAAAATGTGGTAAAAGAGAGATAATTTAAATAAAAATGGTCAAGTGAGGAAAAACACCTAGGACAAAATCAATATAATGAAAGAGGGTTAGACTAAAAAAATTCAGAACTAATAAAATTAAAAAAATTCAGGGAGATTTCCAGGGTTTAAGTTAAAAAATGATTTAAATCATTGACACCCAGGCAATATTTTTGTTATGTAATCCTAAAGTATTCAGTAAATAAATATTTGTAATATTCATTTTGATTTGCATCTTCCCTTTTCAAAAAATAAGTTGGGAATAAGTAATTCAAATCAAGTGGAAAAGGCTCTATTCATTTTCTTATTCCCATCTTTCAATTATGTTTAAAGCTCTTTTTGAGAACATTTACTTAATGCAAATTATTTCGTTGGTTTTAGTTAATTTTACTTTACATAATACTTGATGAATAAAGTATTCAAATATCCAGTGGTTTAAATTTATTTCAAACACGATACGTAAAGGATTTGTTCGAAAAAAAGTCACCGTTCTTTATATAAGAGCCTTGAAATTATTACTAGACGGTTGGAAATAAATTTTATACCCTGCTTTTAGCATTATTTTTGTTAAAACCTCCTTCGCTCTGAAAAAAAAAAAAAAAAAAACACACACACCCTATACCAAAACAGAATATATGCACAGTAGCAGCATTTTAATTCTTGAATTAATTGAAGAGCTCTTATTCTTAGAGCAACGATTTTCCACCATTTCTTTTCATTAAACTGACGGGAAAAAACCCTGGATTATTGCTCTTCAGAAAACCATAAATTATCTATTATTGTTCAAAAGCAAAGGCATTGAGTCAACCAGCGCATCGAGTCGAAAGCGTACGATGAAAGCCACAAGATGGCAGCGAATCTTCGCGGTTGCTTCACTTCCACTGCGGAGTTTCAGTGGTGATGTCTTCTCCTTATTACTCATAGCTCCATGCTAGATACAAGCACCAACGCAATCCTGATCCACAGAAATTGTCCTTTCCGTCTCTCGTTCAGGGCTTTTGTTCCGGCGATCTCTAACGGCTGATTCTTGTTCTTCTATTTTTTCCTGCTATCCCTTCCCCGGGTCTCTGTCGGGTCAGAGAGCGTGAAGGTTATTCCCTCTGATGCGTGACGCAATTGGAAAATTAGGGCGCCGATGAGTAAGGTGTTTCCATTGTTTACGAGCCCCCGAATTTTAAAATATCGCTTTGTAGAAATGCGAGAAATCCCAGAATTTGTGCTTGGAGGATGGATGTTTGCGCAACGCGGAAGAGTTCGCTACTTGCAACATTTTGGATTATGTTGAGACTCGTGTGGTTTTAGTGGTCACACTTTGAAGCAATAGGGTCGGAGGCTAATTTGGTAGTGTTGAAATCAGGAGTGAGATCTCCGACGGTACAGTGACGATTGGTGCACGAACCAAAATGGTTGGGGGAAGGGGGGGGGTCACCTTAAAAACTGAGAATTTTTTTTTTTCACTCTCATTCATTATAGAAACAAAAACCAAATTTTAGATCGTCCCCATCATATTTTTATCATGAGTAACGTAGAACCCGTGAGTTAAACCACCTGTCTAAGTTCACCGCTTTTTTCAGGTAAAGAATATGTCATACATCATCTTTACGAATAATAAAGCTAAAAGTCTCTCTGTCCGAAGGATGCCTGTAGGATCTCTATGACGCGCATAGCGCCTAGACCGTTCGGCCGATTTTCATGAAATTTGGCTCAAAGTTAGTTTGTAGTATGAGGGTGTGCACCTCGAAGCGATTTTTCGAAAATTCGATGTGGTTCTTTTTTTATTACAATTTTAAGAACGAAAATATTATAAGATGGACGAGGAAATTATCATAACGTGGAACCCGTAACATGGGTACAAGCCAATTGGCGAGAAAATTCACCATACATTTGTAAATATACAGGCGAACCAAAAGGCCTTTTAATTTTTCTATTACGAGCAAGGCCGTGCGGGTACCACTAGTATATAATATATCAACCTCTTTAAGTTGAACCCTGAAGTACTGCACCGCAAGTGGTCGACTTACACAGGTTTCACTGCATTACATTTTGAAATTTCATCTTCTTTCCGCTCCCTCTCATTTTGTATTTCTGCTCCCTCAGTGATTTTCAAAACCAGGTGCATTCGTTGACATTTCCAATCTAAATGAGCAGTGCAGAAGATTAACGTTTTGTCTGTTCTCTGTTCGCCAGCGATTTAAAAAAAAAATGTTCAATGACAAACCTTATCTAAGCTTGCATTACGAACGCGAGACCTTTTGAGGTGCATTTCGTCCAGCCAAGTGCTGGACGTTTTATTATGCCAATGTTTTTATTACTGTATACCACTTATGTGTTGTTCCACGAATAGTAACCAAATCAAATAACACGAAAATCTGACTCGAATTTTTTTTTCAACCAGCCAAAATATTCGTGGTGAAGTAATAACCCAGATTATTTTCTGCGGTTCCATCTTGTGGTTATAGCATCCGTGTATACATGCATACAATGATATTGCTCGCTACTGTCTGCTGCTCACTAAAAGGACTTCAATACCGAGTCAGAAAAGCACAGTCAATTGGAATATCGGTTAAAAGAAGATCCCGCTTAATGTAATGCATTTTCATTGTACCAAAACGTAGATGCTTATTATATTAATATCAGTCAATGTAATATCCTGCTTATTAGAATACATTTTCGTGGAAAATAGGCTATTTCATTAAGCGAGCTAGACTGTATAACACTTCAAGTATTCATCTCACTAGCGCAGCCAGAAATACCTTCTGGAAGGGGTATTTTGATCAAAAAACCTTCTGGAAGGTCTTTTTTGGATGAAAATTACCTTCTGGAGAGTTTTTATCAATCGAAAATGTTTTTTGATCAAAAAATACCTTCTGAAGGGGACTTTTTTTTTTTCAAAAATACCGTCTGAAGGTTTTTTTTTTTTTTGTTGTTGATAAAAACGACCCTTTTGGATGCATAAACTACTGTAATAGAATTTGCAATTAATGTTAAAACCAATGGCTCTGAGGGGTGTTTTCACCCCCCCCCCCTTCGCATCGCCAGATTCATTTCAAAAGCTATATACCAATGGTTCTCAACCTAGGGGCGATCGCCTCCATGGGGGCGATGAGTATTTAAACGACAAAATCATCATAATAAAAAACCAGCGAATATCGAAACTGAAAACGTATTAAAAAAAAACCGATTGTTAAGAGTTAAAACAAGGGATCAGAAGTTAAAAAAATAAAGAAAAAAAAGTTCAGCAGCTTCCTAATCACATCTCAGTTGAACCTTAAAACAATTTTTCATCATCTATCGCCAAATTTATAAATTTTTAATTTTTTGTTATAATTTGAAGTGTTATTTCTCCCAGATTCCAATTTAAAAAGGAGAGAAATTTCATAAAAAATGTACTACTGTTTTTGAAAAGAACGTCAATGATCTTATCGTTTAGCTTTGGAATGAAGAAAAAAATAAGAGGAAAAAAAGGTACTTTTATTTATGTATTTTTTTTTTTTTTAGTTTAAGAATGCTTGGATGAAATTGCTTAATCATATACAATTTACATCAAATTTAAATTAAGCATTCATGTTTTCAACAATCAGTGTCGGTTAATCTCTAGAGGGGGGCGATGACCTCAAAAAAATTGGGAACCACGCTATAAACCATTTAAAAACTGACCACGGGAGCTACAGTTGCTGAAAGACGTATTTACCTATTTTTTAAAGCTATTAACCCATTAAGTTTAATTTTGCCTTCACATATTGTACGAAGAAAAAGTATTTTTGCAATCAATTTTGTATTTGCAGGTACAGTAGAACCTCCATTAAGGGACACCTCCGAATAAGGGACACCTCTAATTAAGGGACATGTTTTCTGGTCCAACTCTCTTTGAATGGGGACTCCATGTATTTACTTCTAATTAAGGGACACTCTGTGTAAGGGACAATCCCCTCCCCCCCCCCAAAAAAAAACAAATAGATAATAATAATAAAATAAATAAATAAAAATACAAAATGCAAGAAATAATGTGTAGGCACATGAGAAATAGTGGATTTATTGGAATTCAAGTTTCACTTTTCCTCTAAAAATTGATTGAAGTAAGTGTGACATAAACATATGTGAAGGAAATAAGTAATGTATTGTAAAAAAAAACCTTTCTGAAATTTACATTTATTCAAGAAGGTTCAGGGCCGACGAAGAGAGCACAGTAACTAATTAGCTCGGTATATAAAATTTTAAAAATTTGAACATTAATTGTAATTTATAGTATGTATAGTGAAACTTGTGTAAGTTGACCACTTGCGGCGTAGTACTTTGGTGGTCAACTTAGACAGGTGGTCAACTTATAAAGGGGGCAATGATTTTTTTTTTGTCATTTCTTGCACCATGTATTCATTTTTTGACTAATTGACACTTACTCTTTCCGTTCAACTCACTTTCATTGCTTAACATTACTTTGAAACAATAATTTAAAATGTTATTCAAATATTTTAGGAGGTTATTTTCTCAGAATGACGTATAATGTGTTATGTAAATTTAAAATTTCAGTAAATTGATTGAAAAAAAAAAATCATTGTTTATAAAAAGTTATTTCATATTAATAGTTCCTAAAAATTCATCGCTAATCAAAAATAACAAATTTTTCGCTTTTTTTTTTCTCATATACATTTAATACGTTTATAACCATGATGTTCTACTTTTCAACAAAATAACTCCTTATTGAAGTTTGGCGCACTTATTAGACACTAGTTTTGGAAATTCCATATGTGTTAGCTAATTTTCTCTGGATTTCTACCTTTTCAATTAATTTTAATACTTCATACTTTTTATCAATCTCAAGTTCAACTAACTTTCGTTTTTAAGCCATTTTATGTAAAACTATAACACAAAGAGCAACAAGCTGGACTCTTATAGTTCTAAAAAACAGTTGAAAATGAAAATGTCCCATTTCTTAATCCCTTGCACCAGAAATACTGCAATGCAAGTAACTTTTACTCTAGCACAATTCCAGTGTTGCCACAAAATATTGCAACTGTAAAAAAATACTTTGTACTTTTCTACTGACACATGTTTTCATTGAACAGAGAGTACGAAAGGTAATCTCAAATAGAACAACAAAAGAAAAACAAGCTAGGAGAATAAAAGGGTTCTTAGTAGTTTTCCAATATGGTTAAACTTACAAGGAGGTTTAGTTATGCTGCTGTTTTATTTAGTTGGTAAAATGCTGGTCTGGCATCAAAAATATTCTTGGAAAGCTATAAAAAAAATAATAATAAAATAAAATAATTTGCTAAATTTAAGTTTTAAAAAATAAACCAAGTGGTCAACTTACAAAGGGTTTTTTGCAATACTCCAAACCAAATCTGGGGTACATTGGTGGTCGAGATAGACAGGTGGTCAAGATAGAAAGGTGGTCAAGTTACAAAGATTTTCCTTCATTATACAAGATAGGACTAATTCTGTTCCTGACAAAAGCGGTCAACATAGACAGGTGGTCACCTTACAAAGGTGGTCAACTTTACAGGTTTTACTGTATTACATTGTAAATTACATAACATAAAGCAAATACATGTAATGAATTACTTCAAAAGTATTTCTGCATGTTACAAAGCTTTGCCATTGCAAAAATTTTTATTAAATTTCAATTAATAAAATAATATAAACTTAGAAATTTGAATAATTATGAATTTTATTTAACATAATTACTCATCTTCAGTATTTAATCTCAAATGTTAATAGTTAACGTTTATTGTGATATTATACTACTTAGTACGCAGCATGCGTCAATTCATCCCCCTCCGAATAAGGGACACCTCTATTTAAGGGACAAAATGTCTGGTCCCCTTAGTGTCCCTTATTGAGAGGTTCTACTGTATATCTTTTTTCTGAATTCAAACCGGTCGAAACGTTTCTATGTTGCATTTTATTTTTAACTGCGGCGAAAATTGGGCACTTTTACTTTAAGTTGGCTTTTTTTCTGAAGAAGGAACTACGTCAGAAAAACCTTTTTACAGGGGAGGACAGGGTTCGTACGGGTCATGGAAATCCTGGAAAGTCATGGAAAAAAAATAAGCGAATTTCAGACCTGGAAAAGTCATGGAAAATTGAAATTTTCATTGAAAGTCATGGAAATTTATTTCAAGTCATGGAAAAATGCCCTGGACAAAGAGAAAGTAACAGTAACTAAAGGAGCATTAGAAATCTTGAGTGATTTAACAGTATAGCACATAAAAGCTATTAAAATCGGAAAATTGAACAATCTCAAAATCAAATCTGTATTTTGAAATCTCATTGCATCCACTTCTGTTGCAGCCGCTTGCCTTTTTTTGCGGTGTGATTTTACTGCTTGGACATCACTTATTTTGAATTTACTGTTATTTCCGACACTTCTTATGTTTCATATTCTGTAGTAGCGAAATTTCACGTTCTTAGTTTTGCCACGCCCACTCAAAAAAAAAAAAAAAAAAAGCGCAATTCAATTGCATCCAAGTTCGATTTCATCACTCGTAAGAACTTTATCATTAAACTTATCAGAGTTTATCTTAATTTGTTGAAGGTTTTAGAAAATAAAGATCTTTAGTCAGGCAATAGAATACAGAAAAAGAGAAATTCTAATACTTTAAAACAGTAATGCCCAACATATGGCTCGCAAAACTAATCCATGTGACTCACTGCTACGTTCAATGTCAGGAATCAAACATGTTCTAAAATTTCTTCACTTATTAATTTATATGCATTTGAAAAAGTGCAAATAACTAAACAAAACAAGTTTACTTTTGAATCAGAAGATTGATTCATTATTAAATGTTTTTTTTCAAAAAAGATCTGATTTAGAAACATAAAAAACTAAACTATGTGGCTTTACTTTAAAGAATCAAAATACTGTCAAGTAACGTGGATGATTAAATGCACTGTTGACACTAAAAGGCAACTTTTGAAGCAAATTTATTGAAACTTAGTGATGACTCGTTCAACCTTTGTCCCATTCAATATCATTCTGCCTATTTATAAATAAAATATCAGACATTTAAGCATCATCATATTTGTTTTACTGCATTTTTGCTTTACTTAAATTTATATGATGAAGACAGTTAAGAATAGTTTAGTTTTTTAAGTGTGCACTTATTATTTTTCCCATTACAAGTAAGTGCTTCAATGCGGCTGTGGCATTCATGTAGACGTCTTGCTAATGCTCATTTCCAAAAATTATCAAGTTTTGAGATTAAATAGTGCTATTCTCTTCGAGTAACGAGGTCATGAAAATTTTCATTGAAGTCATGAAAAAGTCTTGGAAAAGTCATGGAATTTTTCCATCCAAATAGAGTATGAACCCTGGGAGGATGAAAGTTAGAAAAGAGCCAATATTTTTTAAATGCAAATTTTTGTTTTACTTCCCCGAATTCAGCTTTATTATGATATATTTTAAAACATGCAAGTAGCAATCGGGGCAAAAATATCTATAGTTTTTTTTACCCGTTTTCTGCATAAATTAAAGAATGAAAAAGCGGGGCAAATCGGTTGTTTTTTTAAAGGAAGTACACAGCCCGAGAAATGATCCGGCAATTGGTTCATATGATTTCCAGTAATTTGTTCGGTAATCCGAATCATCTCCAATTCCTACTGACAATTCCACTTACAGTCAACTCTCGATAACTCGAAGTATTATAATGAAATTTTTTTTTCTCAAAGTTTTTATTGGATTTTAAACTTTTGAAGAGGAACTTCTGATAACTCGAATTTCTAATTAATTCGAAGGTTGAAGCGAGACTTGGGGACTTCGAGTAATTCAGCGTCGGCTATATTTTAATTTTAAATAGCATTTTAAATGAACGATTTTCCCTTAAATTCCAGAAACAGCTTATCAGATCCATCATTTAGAGAGTTCAGGAGGGGGCGACTGCTCTCTTGACTTTACCCCCCTGTCTGCTCTCTGGCTTTGAGAAATTAATGGATTCATGTGTATGTGGGCGTGGTTTTTGTTGTTTTTCGGTATAGTATGCATCGAGTAAATACCCTTTGCTCCCCTCCCCCTCCAGAAAAATTTGGAAATGACTAGTTTACACTTCATACAGAGACTTAACTCTATCGAGATTGCTAGTGTATGTACAAGGATTACTTGTTGACGATGCAGTAACATTCCTTGTCATATGAAGAGACTACGTCCACCGGATCACCCACAAATAATGCTGAGTGACAGGCAGCATGCGTGGAATGGGCCCGAAACACGGGATTTGCAGCGTCACCGCTCTCGGGGGGCCTCGATTTGGGGAGAAACTGGCAAGATTTCAGTTTTATGGGGTCTCCACTTTAACCCCGAATGTCTGTGGGTGGAAAGGCGGCTCAGTTTCCATGAACTTTAATGTCTTCTCTGATCGTGTGTTCTGTGCGTCGAAAATGGCAAATGTAAGTGTAGATGCTGGAACTGAAAATAGCTGGTGGGGGAAAGGGGTTTATTAGTTGTTAAAATAATTTTTAGAGGCAGAGGAGGGATTCATGTTTGTGATGCGATATTAATGGACAATTTTTTTTTTTTTAGTAGTTATATTATTTTTGTAAATCCTAGTTTCCTTCATAAATTAATTGCGGGGGAAATACTGATGTGGGTTCCACACGTTCTCCTTGGGCGCTTGTTAAGTGACATAATTTTTAATAACCAGAAATATTTGCTTTTGAAATAGTAGAAAATCTACACTTTAACAAAAACGTCTGCAGTTACATACAATGCAGGCTTACAGGCACATATTTTATGGAAAAGTTCGTGTCGTCAAGGCGTGCGAAACTTGAATTTTTCCCTACGAGAAATGGACTGAAGGTTGCTTTGGGTGAAATTTTAATGCATGGAGAACGGATGGGGGGGGGGGGGGGCGATGCGGAGTTATGTATGTAATGCCTTTTCCCTTAACGTTTGATTTGTTGTCGTTAAAATGACACAAATTTAATACTGATTGGTCTCAAAACACCTTTTTGAAAATTTTTCAATGCATGGTTTGGTGAGGCATAAATGTATCATACTGATTTTTTTTTACGGATTTTAACATGGCAAGCAAGTGAATACCGGAGAAAAGTACAGTTACGCATCAATGTGGAATTGGTTAAGATAAAAATCAGCCCAGCAAACCGTATGTTTTTTTAAGGTTTTTTTTTGCTGACTTCAGTTAAAAATGGTGTGAAGTCGGCATGCATTGAAGAATGGAAAGAAATAAAATATCTGGTTTTTTAAATTTAATCTTGCGAAGCAACACTTTTTTTTCCAAGTGCAGCACAGCGTAAATTAATATTCATTCCCAAAATTATTTGGATTTGTTCTTATAAAATAAAAAAAAAATTTGTAGAAAGAACAGATCTTTACTGAGAAGCAGATCTTAAGCAGCCATTTTGCTGTGATATCCATTGGTGTTCGTCTTTGAAGAAGTTTTATTCTGTCTGTTAGCAAGAAACGTGCTGTTAGACACAATAACAGGAAGTTAATTAAAAAATCAATATTCTCCGTAATGATTTTCTGCGTTTCATCACCAAACATATTCATGCACACGTTCCTTGTGCATAATGCAGAATTTTCTCCCCTCTTTTGGAAATTGTGAAGACTGTCCATTATCCATTCGAACGCCACCTTGGTGAAATTCTATCAAAGCAGCCTATTAATCATGCAACTAGATCTTACCGGATGTGTCAGAATTATGCAAAGCTGAGCCAATAGTCACGTGCGAGCTTCTATAAGCCGAAGAGCACTCGAAATCGCTTACGCAAGTATTCTTTTCGCAAACCTCTCCTCCACCAACCGTTGTTTCTCTAATTTGATACTAAACGAGGATGTGAAGAATCCGATCGCACAAACAGTTACGAGGTTGTCCCGATTCGCTGAATGCTGCTATTGTGATCGGAATAGGTTGCCGAAAATGGCTATGAAAAGTTTTCTTACTATTGGGAAGTTTTTCTTTTCTTTCTGTACCGTTACTTCAATAACGTAAGTGCCGATGTTTCGAAAAAAAGAAAAAAGGATTTTCATGCACATTATTCGATGTAGTGTTTTTTTTTTTTTTTTGAGCAATCAATTGCTTATTGTTCTCATTTGACTGTTTTGGCGTGTTATCATTTTATTTTCCCACCAGCACCCTCTGCCAGCACCATCGTCGACCGGCTTCTCACGATGCTGCACCTATAGCGAAAACCGTTTCCAGGTTGCGTCCATATCCTACACACACACACCCATACACACAACGCGCATACAAACTCACACACACATACACACGAAAGCCTACACACACAGCACTGCATAAACAACATGCACACACTTGCATATATACACACACAAGAACGCCTACACACACACACGCTCGTGATGCGAAAAACATAATTTGAATTCAATATGCCAAAAATTCAAATTAATTTCTTTTTTTTAACTTTCTTTTACATCCAAAGTGTTTGGGGTGTTTCAGTACCCTTTTTCAATTTTGTAGAAAAGGTTCGAGGTCATCTCATGACCAGTAGCGTAATTTTTTTCTCCAAAGACAAATTTATTTTCAAACTTTGCACTGTTAAATAGTTGAATATTTTTTTGGAAGCTTTTTTTTTTTTTTCAATTACACAAAATCGAAGCATCTGTTAAGGAGCCTTGTGGTTCTTACACTTCTCCGATTCTACACCCTTGTGAAAACCATTGGAATCAAGCCAATTTTTTTAAATTCACCTTTATTTGCATCATTTAATTATAAATTCAAAATCAACACTTAGTATACCCCCCCCCCTTTTGTCCAGCAACATTTTCACTCTACTGGGCATACATTCAAATAGAGTTTTGAATTTTTCTTTGAATTCTTGATCTCTAAGCCATGTTTTTAGCAAAGCACAAATCATTTTTTTTGTGCAATCAGATTTTTACTCAATGTCATAATGGCCTGCTTCTTCCGTGGAAAAATATCCATGGCTAATAAAAAGATAAAAAGTGACGGGATTGTGAAAAAACAGCAAAAGTATGTAAAAATTTATAACTCTTAAATAAAAATGACAAAAAAAAAAAAAAAAAAAAAGCGTGAGGTTATAGCGCCTAATCAACTGGTAGGCTAAACTGCTGTTATAAACAAATATTGAGCAACCTGAAAAATTCGAAAATTAAAAATTCGCAACTTGATTCCATTAATTCGCACAAGGACCCTTAGAGCAGGAATTAGAAAATGGAGGAAGCATGTCCAATCATTTGCCAAGGAAAAGCTGAGAGTGAAAGTAGAAAAACAAGCATGATTTCTACCAGTGCTTTGCTTTAAAATCTATCACGTGACTTTGGATGTTTGCTTCACGAATGAAAGTCTTCACTCCCTCCATTTTATATCTTCTCGACGATTCTACCCAATGGGCTCGAATTTAAATTTTGTAAATTCTCTACGCGCAGTCTGGATGGCTCAGCAAATGTTTGAACCTAATTGGTTTTGTTGCCATCTCTTAAGTATTTAATCTTCATACTTGCGATAGTTGTTCTGTTCTTGGCTAGCGAAAAGGTAAGCTAATGAAGTCTAATTGTCTTTGAAACAGGTCTGCCTAAGGCCCGTAATATATACGAGCCGACGCATCAGCTTAAGATCAGCCTTTTTGGATCGGAGCGCGTGTTTGAGTGGTTGTCTTTTCTGGCGAGTTATCGCGTTGGTGATTGTTCACTATAAGCAATTATTAGCGGCACGTGAATTATTTATAAAAATAAAAAAATTTTGAAAAAAAAAAAAAAATAGAACCGACTTCAAAATTGCTCTAAAAAGTGAAAAATAATTTTATTCTTTAAACACCATCGATAATACTTTTAAACATAATTTTTGAAGTTGGCGCAAAAACGATCGATAAAATCATTCACAACCATAACTCAACTACAAGTATAAATTTAACCAGGTCCAGTTTCTTCACTACCACATGCATTACGCATTGATGGACAGCATATTTGAGTAACGATATGAATGTTTCGTTCCTAACTTTGGATGATTTTTTTTATAAAAATATGAACGAAGCATGGTTACAATGGAAATTGCTTTTTGTTTTTGCGCCAACTTCAAAAATTATGTTTAAAAGGATTATCGATGGTGTTTAAAGAATAAAATTATTTTTCACTTTTTAGAGCAATTTTGAAGTCGGTTCTATTTTTTTTTTTCAAATTTTTTTTATTTCATTCTCTTTAGTGTAAATGTAGATATTTCAGTAAAAGTAAGAAGTTACCTAGTAAGAAGTTCGGCTCTATATCACTGTATTGCTTTAGAAAAGCCTTTATTCAAAATTATCATTACAATTACTATTAATGTTACTGTTATATGGCACCAAACTTTTATAACAATGAGTTTCATATTGTCGCGTAGATGAAGATAGCGAAGACAATGTGAAAGCCAAATGAAGCGAATACTCGTTAGTCTCAACTCGAGATCTTTATTCAGAACTACGAATGAACGTTACATCTCCTTATATACAACTTGAGCAAGTGCTGGAACTTTCCAGACTTGGAAAGATACAGACATTATTAGAACATTCGAGAAAATACGGGAAACAGTAGAAACGAAATTTTAGTAAAATTCACTTTGTCCTAGTCGGGATTTGAACCCGGGTCGCTCGTGTGGGAGGCGAGAATTCTACCACTGAGCCACCGTTATCCACGGATGAAAAGTGCGAACTTCGCTACAATATCATTTTAATCATTTAATAGGGAAATTGCATAAAATTTACTGTTTTTTGCCCATAACTTTTTTCTAAAGAACAAATATGGTCAAACAAAGTAATGGGACGTAAGTTGAGCCATCTCCTATCCATTAAAAAAAGAATCATCAAAATCGGTTCACTAGGTGAGACGCTATGAGTGGACAAAAAAAAAAAAAAAAAAAAAAAAAACCATACATACGGTATGAACTGATAACCGCCTCCTTTTTGAAGTCGGTTAATAAAATATTATTTTCTGCAAATTTGGCGAAATCCGAAACTTTGCTGCGGTAACTCAAGCATCGCAACAATGAATAATCCGATCCAAAATGGCTAAACTTAAACTGATGCGTGGGCCTATCTATATAGCGGCTCTAGGTCTGCCTATCTTAAGCTTTTCATTTGAGCCATTGACGTTGTTCATATTTTGACTTTGTTAGCTCAAAGTATCCGATTTTAATTCAAAATTCTTCTGTTTGTGAGGAGGTTAGTTTCTAGCTCCTTTCATGTATCATTACCAGAGTTGGAAATTTCGCTTGCAACCAACAAGATCTGAGGGTGTTTAAATCAACCCCTGGTTGCACACTTGCAGTCAATGTTAAAAATTCATGCCAGTTTTGTTGTCTTGGATCAACGAATGGATATTAAGTAATGAAAAAACGATTTTTTTTTTCGTTGACAGTAGCCCATAGAGTATAGCAGTATTGTTGAGCCCAGCCAGCATTCCTTGGTCTGCCGTAATAGTAAACCCCTTTAGTGGTTCTGTCTCTTCCAACTCTTATCCAATACTTAGGGATGTTACCGTGAAATACCGAAATTGGAGAATTGAATGTCGACAATCCTCCGGTGATTCTCCTCAGATATTTGCTCTTCCGCCGAATCCTTTGGAATGTGAATGTTGATATTCAGTATAGACATTTACCAGATTTTGAATTTTTACAGTAATATATACCACACCGAAAAAAAAAAGTGTCCTCTTGTTGCCACATATTAGCATGATTTTCTTCAAATATACTATAATTAAACTAAGTTTCAAGTGTATTCCAAGAATTCTGTGGAGTTAATGAAATTCCCCTTACCCCTGAAGTAAAAAAGAACAAATTTCTTCTAAATTGCGCAAACATTAAACTTAAGCTCCAAGTGTATTTCTTGTGTAGATAGAAAAGATCTCAATAAGAATATCGACAGTTGTCCGTCAGAGCTCTCTTTATAAGTAGAACGAACCCCGAAGAAAAAATAATTTAATTAAAATGCTCATTACCAGAGAGAGGGAATTCGCTGATATATATCACGATATAGATCCGATATTTATTTTTCAACTACGGTATTTTCAATGTAAAAATTATATATTAATCATAGTAATATTGTTCATTTATTATTAAAAGTAAGCAAAAAGTTATGTACTATATTTTTATGATGTATTAATACGTCATTAATCTAACAAATCGAGACAATATTCCTTTTTGTTTTATATTCATAAAATTATTAGTAATGAAACAATTTTAGTTCATATTAAAAGTGCCTAGTTAAATATTAAACATTGGTTAGAAAAAAAAAAAGAAAATGTCTAATGTCGGTACATCGACTAATACATATTTTTTTATTTCTGAATCATATAACTGTGTAAAAGTAGCTAACAGAAGAAAAATGCGTGAAACAGCTGATGCTAAACTAACTCCATTAAAATTGATAAAAATATAGAATGAAATATTAGATATAAATAATGAAATAAACCTTTTTTTAAGTCTACATATTGTATTTATAATATAAAAAAATAAAGAGTGATTTGAGGATGCATTTACTATTTTCAAGATTTTAGTTTGTGCTGATTGAAAATATCCGATAGATATCAAAATATCCGATATATATCAAAATAACGGATATTTTCGAAAATATTATGATATTTTCGAACCTGCTCATTACAATTAACGCTTTTTAAAAGCTAAAAAAGAAAAGAAAACCGTTCAGCGGATGGGACGAAATATTTGCTTAAAAGAGTAGAACTATAGGTACAGGAGGCAATGTGCCCTCAGTTCTTCTGGTCCTCTTTGGAATGTGAAATGTAAGCTCTTCTGTTGACTTGATAGAAGTTCTTTCGCTCACAGCAAATGAAAGCTCATCATAAAATTCTTCTGTCAATAGTTAATAGCGTGTTACGCATACAAAGGTGATGGTGTTTTGAATGCATGCGGTATAGTGAGTATCATAGAGAAAAATTATGTCTCCAGAAGTGTCTCTTCTCAATCATTCGGCAATATTTTTGATTTAATTTATACCAATTGTAATGGAATTAACAAGCATTAATGACTTTTCGATGACATCGTTTTATGTGCTTGGACTGTGTAAAGCAGCTATTGTCTGTTAGTGGCAATAGCCTAAAAGCGATGTAGAATTGAACATTCAGTTACTGTTCGTTCATTCGATCTAGATTTCGATGGAATCTCTTTGTAATCACTTCGAAAAATTACGTCATTTTTAGGGCTGTACGTATTTTCTCAAACATGTCGCTGTTAATTTTTGACGATTAAAGATTTTGCCGCATCAGATCCAGAACAGAAATTTCAGAGCAAAACCTTTTCAAGAAGTCGGCATCAGCAATATTATGTATACCCCTCCCCCCCCCCCATTGTACGGGAAATTAACATTCTTTACTATGGATGCCTCTGTTGCCGAAACTCCACTTAAAAAAAAAAATCATCATTAATGAATACTTTAATAGTGCTAAATCAATGCTTATGTGAATTTATATTAAAGTTTTGGTTCAGTACATTTCTGACTATTTGATGGCAGAAAATGTAACACGAGGTCCCATTTACTCCTATGGATAACACCATCTTCTTCATAACTTTTATCTACTTTTTGTTTTATGGAGTTAATCGATTTGGCAAGTGAGGCATCCATATATTAAAATATAGGACTGGGGCATTATGGTTTGAAACCAAGGGCTGTGGATGACTTAACACACAAACAACTCCTTGTTTGCGCCCCTGTAAGGACTTACTTTTTCGCACTGGCTTACCGATACAAATTCACCCCTTTTTCAGGTTGCCCACCTGGGGGGAGGGGGGGGGGGAGGGGAATCAGGACACAGGTTGCGCCGTTGAAGTTTTGGGAGGTGATTTGAGGACATTTTTCTTACTTGAAGGGGTGATCTTTACGATGTTTTGGGGGGTGCGCCCTTGCTCTTGGGGGCGGGGCACTTTTGCCTTTTTATGCATATTATTAGGGAAAAAAATTATATCTTTCATATTGTCACTCAAAAACGTTTAGATTTTTATTTTGTCCTCTCTCGAAACAGTTAAAACTAAGTTGGCATGAACCCGGAGCATTGACGCTTGGAAGAATAACTCTTCAAATTCTGCCATTCATCCGCAGCCCCCCCCCCGCCCCCCCCTCCCCACTTTCTGAATCGATGGAACTCCTAGAAAACTTGATTCTAGTGCATAGTTTTTCTTGGTCTACATTGCCCCCTCAAGACGCGGCGGAAAACATGACTGGTGATATAAAAAGGATTTTTTTTTTTGTCTTCTGGCTGTTGATAAAAATCGTAGGTACGTAAATCTGAAAATGACAGTGCAGCCGAAGGAAGGGAGAAGTCGAGATAAACTGTCACAAAAAGTTGAATTTTTGCTGCAAATGACGGAAATTAAAAGAAATTTCGACGCAAAGGGATGTTTTCGAGTTGAAGAGTTTTGACCAGAGATAGGTATTGCAAGGATTTATTTTAATAATGTGAAATACTTCTTGTCATTTTTCGGAAAAGTGAAATATTCAAAAACTGATTGAAGCCATAATTGTGATCAATTTCAATTAAAGAAAGAGAAAAAAAAATCTTAGAGTAAAAGGAGGCCTGGAATGTGAACTATTTAAATTTTAAATATTAAGATGGTTGGACACAGTGGCGGATACAAAGGGAGGGTCATGGGGGTCATGACCCCCCCCCCCACTAAACGGCCGATAATAGTATCCGTCTCCACATTGTGTTCAAACACTTCAAGGATCAAATGTAAACGATTTTAGCAGTCTTTTCAATTCAGTAATTATTTTTGAAAGTAAATACTCGAAATGCACTACTTCTTTTCATTGCCTGTGAAATTAATTTTTCTATTTATAACCTATTAGGTGCCTTATTCCTGGGTCATTTGGTGATTTTTATTGACTCCCAAGCAGTTTCAGAAATTTTTCACACTCAAAACCGTAGGTTCGTTTACGAGAGGGGGAAGGGGGGGGGGCATTCTTCAGCTGCCCCCCCCCCTAAAATGGAAGTCTGTATCCGCCCCTGGTTGGACAGTCATCTTTTCAGAAAATACAAACATTCAAATGTAAAACTATAAAACTTCCTGTGGCTCTTTTTTCTCTTTTTTTTTTTTCATTTTCCACTATGCTAGATTTTTTTAATTAAAAAAACAAAACGTTAAAATACGCTTGACTTAAATTTTTGACGCATATTGCCAATTTTTAATGCATTAGATACGCGTTAATAATATCTCCGATTTCGACTGTATTAATTTATTCTCGTCTTCAGTTGCCAAGTCATATTCGATCTGGAGGATTTCGACCGTCTTGGCTCTTTCGACCCCAGGTCTACCCTTTGCGGTCTGCACCGGGACCTCTTCAGGCTCATCTCACGGCACGCTAAACACGCTAATGATTTCTACACACACCACTCACTCTATCCTGGGGCGTTATTCTTACTTTCTTTGGGACGATCCCCCCCCCCCCTCTCCACCTCTCCCGTTTGAGAAAGATGCAGAGAGCAACAGGTTTCTGTTCGCCTCCCTCTGTATCATTCGTTCGCTCTCCCTACCTCCTCTTCCCTCTCTCTGTTTATCCATCCAGGCTCCCCTTTCCACAAAGGGTCGTCAGCCGGTCTTTTCCCATTTGACCTTGCTGGGTTTTCAAGAGAAATGCTGTTGTGGCTCTCTCTCTTGTCAAAATGAAGGAAAAAAAGAAATCTCTTTCGATTCTCTTTATGTAAATAAGGTAAGATTCTTAGCACTGGTTTTCTGTTGTCAGGCGTATTTGTCGTGAAGTAAGCAGCGCTGACGGCTAAAATGTCGAGTTTTTGAGGCTGCGTTTGTTGGTTTCTCCAAACGAGCAAAACTCAGACTTACTGCGCCGTGGGCAGGTAAACAGCAGTATCTGCTGAATTGAATTTTTGAGATATTTGAAGAAACCCGTTACGGATTCAATACTAACGATTGGGAAATGATTGAATTTGACGTTTTTTTTTTTTTTTGCGCTTCTTTCCAGCTGAAACCAAATAAGCAAGCTTGTACAATAAAGCCAATGTACAGTATCTGACAAAAATGCAAGAAAATGACTTTGATAATACTGCCGTGGGCAGGTACAGCAAAGTTAAGCACCGTTCAAAATAGAAATTCAGTCATCACATGTTATAGTTACAGGGTTTAATTTCTTGCAAAAGAAGTGTGGGAACCTATTTTTATACATAAATACAGTCTAAATTCCGTTTTATATGCAAAAATTATTCAAATTCAAATGAATCTCATCAAAATAAGATCTGAATGCTCAGAAATTTTGATGGAAATTTTATTTTGTTTCTGTCATAAACAAATGTAGTTCCTGTATTTTAAACTTTGAACTGCATGCGAATTTAAAGAATTGAAATAAAGCGTAAATATAGAAATTTATTTCGAAAGGGGCGCAAGACAAATATTATGAGAACTTTCCAAATTTAATTTTGAAAACAATGAAGTCCTTATTCGCAGTGAGTAGTTTTAAATTAGTTTTGGGAGGGGCTCGGGCCTCTTCAGCTCACTCCTTAAATACGCCCTTGAGCACAAAGCAATGTGATTTCCAAATGTTGTACTAAGAAAAGTTGTAAATGGTTGTTGCTATGTTGTTCCCAGCTAAAGCTGGACGTTTTCGTTGGAGGTATTTTTCTTCTTTTAATCATTCCAGTAGAAATTTCTACTGGAATCAGGGGCGTGCATGTAAATTTTGGGGCCAGTCTCAAATGACTTTTCTGCCCCCTCCATATTGTTACCCCTATATTTCACGTTTAGTTTTTAAAATATTGGGCCTCCTTCAGGCTGCGGCCCGGGCCAACAGGTGTCCCTCCCCCCCCCCGTGCACGCCTCTGACTGGGAGTATATATTATTCTTTCAGTCTCAAATGGAGTTTTCACCCTCTAGGTTTAATTTTCATCATATCGATATTATAGTCGATATACAGGGACTCACCAAAAAAGAATTGTTATGAAACCAATTTACAACCAAAACATTAGCATTATTTTTGCAAAAAAAAAAAAAAAAAAAAAATACAGTGAAGGACCGTTTATACGTTTTTGAAGAGACTGCATGAAAAAAGCGTACAAATGAAAAAACGTATAATTGGTATAGGTTAATGTACATTACTCTCCAGGGACCAATTAAAAAAACGTATAATTGATAAAAACGTATAAAAGAGAAACGTATAAGCGGTGCTTCACTGTAAATAAATAAACAAAAGAAAAAAAAAAGAATAAAAATTTAAAAAAAAAAAAAAAAATCGGGTGGCAGAGTCCCTTTCCCCCTTAACTATAGCACTGCCAAAATGTTTTATAGCACAGTGTTTAAATATCTGTTAAATATTTCCATGTCCGCAATACAATATTTGTATGATGCAATGTTTTGGTTGAAAACAGCTTTTAAAATGCATACTTTAAAACTAATCCATAAGATGAATATTTGCGCTACAACACTTCGAATCACTTCTTAGTTTATTTGATAGTTAATGTTGATGGTTCTCTAATCTAGCGACAGAAGATAAGATTCAATATTTATGCAGGCAGGTGTTTGTCCACACATGATATTCGATATCAATATTTTGTTTTGTTGCTTGTTATTTTTTGTTTTGTTTTATCGGTTCACAGAGTATTTCCCATCTCTAAAATCTTTAATCAAGAATATTTGCAGTGATAACTCATAATAGTACAAATCATACTTATTATTTGTAATGCATATTTAAATATTGTACCTACTAGCCAATTTATGTTGCAAAGGTTTCATCAGCGAGGTCTTTTTTTTTGAGCAGAAAATTCTGCAGCGTCTCTAGCAAAAGTTTATTTCTAAATATACTTTTTTAAATATGAAAGTTAAGAGCAACTACTCAAGGAGAAATTGAGTAATGATCAAATAATACGTGCTTCTTATTAATATACATATGAAATATGAGCTTACATTACATCTCATGATAGTGATTATCACACAGCATATATTTTTTAAACGGTCTGCAACGCAGATTAAAATCTCCCCCCCCCAAAAAAAAAAAAAATGCAAAATAATCCGATATAAGCTTAATCGTACAGTCTAAACCAACTCCGACAAATGCATGAAAGTAAGATGGGACGGGAGGTTACCAGTTTCAAAGACCGAAATTTCAGTGTTTTTCGTGAATTTTTTAAACAGAAAAGAAATAGTAAGAATTTGTTCAAACTTGGAGGATATTTTATTCACCGTTTTGAAGTTCATTTTAATTTTTTCAAGTCATTTCCGCCAGAAATAGTGAAGTTAGAAGCTGCTGTCCATGGACGGTCGCCATCAGAGCTTCTTGCTGGTGTGCATCTACAATTTTTATCTGTAATCATTAGAATTTTTATTTTTCGTTAACAACGTATTTACAAGAATATATACCTAATTGTGATTTTAAAAAAGGTTAAAAATTGCATGTTTTTGAGGTGTTTTATTACAATGTCATGTTTTTCTCCCTCTTAAGTATCCCAGTGCCTGCTGGCATTTGACTTAAATCTATCAGAAAAATCCGGGTATAGAGAAACAGTCCCTATTTCATCTATTTTTACATGTTTTCATTCTATTCCATTCAAAAAGAAATCATCCTGTTTTTTCACCTTTTGGCTAAACATTAAACGTTATTATTTCTTATTTTACTTATCAATCACAAAACGTATTTTTTCAACTTTACTTCTAACCTTTTTCACATATTCCTGTTAAATAAATTCCAAGCTTCGTTCTACATATTTTAGATGGCGGAAACCAGCTCGACGGCTTGTTTTCTTCCGCTAAAAGGGCGGTTAAAAAGCAGATGAGTTTTTCATTAACATTAGCTATTTCGTTCCGGTTTAATCTCAGTTAAAACTCTGCTTGAGGAAACGGTATCACTTTGAATGCACCGTCATTCTTTTCTGTGTCAGCCTCAGGAATTCCCGTGTCACCTCCAGGGAATGTCGTAACAATATGTTCTTCCTCGACGTCCCCCATCAGTGTTGGAGGGAAATTACGGGGTAGGCGTTGAGGTCGAGAAAGTAAAAAATTTCCTCCGCAACGTCTTATAATCGAAATGCCGTAATCGCCGTTTATTTTAGCTGCAAGGGCATAGTTTATTTGTTGTCCTCTTGCAAATATGACGCAACTAATAGGCAGATTTTAGTGAGTTCAAAAATCCCCGTCTTTTTACATTTGCATTTCTAGAGCTTGAACATGCTTCCTTGTGGTGATTTAAGGAATATTAGCCAAAGAGGTAGAAGCATTTCAATTTTGATCTGGCAGATGTCTCAGACAGGTCAGGAATCGAACCTAAGTGGGTCTTTGGTTTTACCTCTTTCAGCCGCCATGAGCCAGAGTCTGCAGCGCCTCCTACACTTTGGGTTGCGAATCAGAGCTTTAAATTTAGGAGTGAAAATATTTGTTTTGCAAGAAAATATATTTTCTCTTAGAATCCGATTCTGTGAGAATGAAGTTCAGCAGCTGCACTGCATAAACTAAAGCGAAGAAGATGATGCGAAGTTTTGCTTTTATGAATAAGCAAAAGCTAGTACGGTTCTTATGCTTAACAGACAATGTAATGAGAAAAATAAGGGGACGCAAAGCCCTTTCTCTCCCCCGAAAGTTTTATTACTGATTTTATGCTTTATTTCTTCGAAATTTTTCTTTAAAATGGCCATCTATTAAGAATGAAGATGACGGAAATTTCTGCTTTTTAGAAATTGTCCTCTTTCCCCAGTGATCGACGCAAGGAAATTTTATGTTCATTACCTTATTAAGACTTAAAAAGAAAAATAAATAAATAAAAATAAACATGCACTAATTTGATAAGTAGTTTTCCCACGAATTGCTTGTTTATTCATTTATTGTATCTTTAATTTTCTAGGGAGTAATCATGATCGTTCAAATGGAGTAAATGCATTGATAAAATATAATGATCAACAAGAAATCCTTTTATACGACATTTTTTATCCTAATTTTGCAGCTACTTTTAATAATTTTTCTCAAAGGTTCTTTTACTTACACATAATAGTAACTGTTGAAAAAAAAGGGAAGCACACATTCACCTTATGCGTATTTTTTTTACACATAAATAACGCTCCGCGGATAAAGTGAAAAAAAGATCGAGAAGCGTTGATTTATCTTTGTAAGTATGAAGAATATCAAAAATAGCAATGTCGCCAAAAAGAAAGATGTGGCATTTGTGGTGGCAACCTCACAAAATGTTTCAGTGGCCAATTCGGGCGATAAACGAGAAAAGATTGCACCTTTCCCTGCTTTAGTTGCCGGCTTAGCTGAACGTCAGCTGTTAGCCGGTTCATGAATTCGAACTGTCGTGATCTCGCATTTGATCATTTCTTTTTTTTTTTTTTTTTCTGCTTGTAGATTAATTCCATTTAATTTCTAGACCGAGGTCTTAAGCTAGGAATCTCGATAATATGACAGCCTTAATAAATCACTTTGTTTTAAATCATGTTCATTGTTTTATCCCATTTAGGTTGCGCTTGGGCTCGAGTCTCCCGTAAAAGCTGCAGTTTAAAAGATTTAAAAAAAAAAAAGTTAAGATTAATCAAAGCCACAAACAAATGATGAAATAAAAATGTAGTGACTGCGTATTTTATTTCAGGGGGACGGGGACGGGGACGGAAATTGATTTAAAAAATATTTTGCGTTGTCTGTCACTTGTACATGTTTTTGAAGAGACCCGTGAACAAGACTTCCAGTATCAAAACTGGAATCTAGATCAACAAAAAATTGTACTGATTAAAAAATAAACGTTTTTCCGATATTGAGTTGTTTTTTTCTTCATCAATGCCTATCGTGTTTTAGCAAATAATTTCTGAATACAAATAAAACTTGCGGCTTGGTATAATACATAGCATAGAAAAGTAAATCATTTAAGTCTGGGCATTTCCTTTTTGCTGACCGCAAATCGAATCTGTCGTCGCCCGCTGATGCAACAGTTTAGTCTCAATTGTCTTCATGAATTGCTCTGTCTGATTCATAATAGAAAAAAAGTCTCGTCAGCCGCATCTAGGCTTTCCCTTTAACCCATATTTAGACCAAAGCTGTTTCAAATAACTCCGTTAATTTAACAAATAAGAAAACATCTAAATCTAGTCTTCCGTTTTCCATTTTTAGATTTTTACTTTCCCCTCAGATCATGTTTAATTGCGCACACCCTCAACTATCGCTTCATTTCCTGTTCCTCCCTCCCCCCAATCTCCGTTACATTGGGGGAGGCCCTGGAAGATTTTTTTAGTCGTTTATGACATTTCCTTTTACATCCTCTGTGGATTCGTTCATGGAGCTTTTTTCGACTAGCGTCCTAGACTGTTGTTCTTAATTTTTAAATTTATTTATGACAATTTTTTTTGGCAAATAGCAATTTTTTAAAAGCATGCTGTTAGTCCAAATTAAAATTTGCGTCTATACATATTTTTAAAATAAAAATTTCTCATTTCGTTTTATTTTTTAAAGATTCAAATGCATTAGGCATTTGATATTTACGTTTTTATTCCAGCAGTAGATGTTACAATTAATTTGTAGTCAGTTTTTATATTTTTCAAGTACTTTTTTCTAATTTTTAAGCTTTAAATTTGTTTAAATTTTTTTTTTAAGTTAACACTTAGACTTTTACTGAACTCACAATTGATGTAACTAATATGACTTGAGTTTTGTTGTTTTAAAAACATTCTGTTTCCGAATTTTATGATAATTATAAATTAAAAATCTATTTGAGTAAATGTCTCAAATTTTATTGAGCAGTATTCTTTAATTTGCCTAATTCTACAATGTGACCTCCCCATAAAATAGTTGTTTGTATCCGCCCTTCTCACTGCATTAAACAGGAACAAATCCAGTGTGCAAACTTAAGACTACATCTTTGGAATGAATAATGTATGACAATAAGAGCTTGAATACTTTACTGTTTTAGTGTATGTTTTATATTGGTGAGTTGTTTTTCAAAGGCACATAATCTCAACTCACAGAAAAAGCTATGATATAAAATGTTTTGATCGGTTTTAAGACACATTTTGGTAAGACTCTAAACAAAGTTAAATCATGCTGAAACTTGTGCAATGTTACTGCTATTGTTAATGTTTTTCTCTTTTTCTTTGAAGAACCTGATCGGCAAAGGATCATCATCCACGTTCAAGATGCCAATGAGGAGAACCCTTATTTCATCAATCGTCCCATGCCCATGCAGACTGTGGTGCAACTCAACTCGCCTCCTGGAACGTCTGTTTTTAAGTTGCAAGCCAGAGATCCAGATTTGGACAGCAATATTCATTATTATCTGGTCCGAGATAGAAGTAAGTTCTTGCATGTTTTATTAAACATGCATATCTGTCTTAAATATTTTTTTTTTTTGTAATTTCGTAAATTTGATTTTCATCACAGTGGTATCATTGAGTATCTATTTATAGCTAGGTTCATAGTAAGTGTAGTAGCATGAAAGAAATAAACTAAGACCAAGTTTAGAGACAAGTAGTGCAAATAATCCGATCAATTAACTGTCTGCTTCATGATCAGGGATGTCAGTAATTCAAGTGCTGCTATCCTGGGGAATTATTGTTTGAAAAAAAATATGGTTTCAACCTTAGCACATGTTTTACTCAAAATATTTCTGTGCTCATTTCATCTCCACTTCATCTCAAGATCCCTTTCCTTCTAAATTCCCAATGTCATGAACCCTTGAAACATTTCTCCTTGTCTCTGCGTGTTAGATAAGAGAAAGAGAGAAAATAGTAAGAATGAAAAATTTGGAGTCTAGAACTGTTCCTTTTGCTTTGGCGTCGGTATCGGGGGGCAGTCCACCCCAGGTTTCACCCATTGGGGAAGGGGGACACTCAAAGTACTTAGACCTGTCTATATCAAAGTATTATTCATCAATTGATATCGCATTAGCTTAAGCAATGGATAATCAATTTATACTAAGTCAGTCTTTCCTCTTAAAAGTTTCATGAGCAGTGATGCTGAGGGATCCAAGTTTGCTGGGAGTTCTGGTAATTTTGTGCAAGCAAGAAAAAAGTTTGCAATTAGCACTTTTCTTAATGTATTTCTGCACTCATTAATAATTGCCCTTTTTTATCTTAAAATTCCCTTTTATTTATTATGATTTATCAAATCATTAAATTCTCATAGCTATGTGATAAGCCCCGTAAATAATAATTATGATGAATATTATTGGTGGAAAGAGACCTCCGCAGTTCTTCATGTAATCCTATTCTGCATCCATCCCAGGGAATAAGAAAAAAGATATATGACGAATTATAATAATAATTATGATATGAAAAAGAAATACTTTTGATGAGACATTTAGATGCTTTCTTCCTGCTTTAGGAGGCAGTCTAAAAATCAAAGAAAAATTGTTGTTGTTTTTGATTTTTTCTCCTAAGCATCTTCTCAACTTTTATAAAATGTTTTTATCATTTTATAAACCATGAGTTAAAGATAATATTAGTTTGAAATATGATCAGATACTATTAAGATATTATTGAAGGTAGCATTTTTCAAATTGTCTCTTTTGCTACTTTAAGTTAAATCCTGTGTCTGCCACTGGGCTGGTAAAAGCTAGTTTCAGATGGCAAAAAGCCAAACTTGTTTTATATTTCATTGTATTTAAATCTAAATCTTGTGTTTTTGTAGCCGGCGGACGTTTTGAAGTGGACGAGATCTCTGGAGAAGTGAGAACGGTTGGAACAGATCCTTTCATGCTGGATCAGGAATATGTGCTTTATGTCAAAGCAGAAGATGTCAATGGAATGAAAGTGACCGGGAAAGAGCAGTCCACCGGAGAAGAGCGGCTCTCGATCATTGGTGGAAAGAGACCTCCGCAGTTCTTCATGCAATCCTATTCTGCATCTATCCCAGAGAATAAGAAAAAAGATTCTGAGTAAGAGATTCATAGAGATATGTTACTAAATATTGATGTAGTTTCATAATTAGTATCTAAATTGCATCGACATCGAAATGTCCCCCAACTGCTATTTTTCCTTCTTTTACCCCTAAATATTTATTGATGCACATTTATGTTGTAGTTGTTGTCGTGTGCTATCTAGGCATTATAATAGCCATATAGTAGCCATGCATTTGGCACATGTTGTTGTCTTTTGTCAGCTAGGCTGGAAATTTGGGGTGCATTGCTTCACTTTTCCAGTTGTACTGTAATTTGCTGTGAATTCAGATTTCCACAGTGAACGCATGCCGTAGGGACCCATTTATAAGGTAGGCAACCATTCACAGCATAACAACACATTCACACAAAGATAGTGCAAGGACGAGAGAGAAAGTACATCCATGCTCGAGCCGCAATTCAACCCCAGGACACCTCCCCATCGCAATCAGACTTCTCTGACAACTAGACAAGGCGACTGGCAAGACTTATTCTGTTAATTGATTTTGTTAGTTATGCTTAAAATTAGTTGCTAGGAGTGTCGAGTAAGAAAATTGAAAACTGCATGTAAATTGTAGAATTTAAGGAAGTACCATAGAGGCTACTTTTCTACAGGTTTGAAAACTTCTGCTTTTTTGCCCCAAAATATTTTTATTTGTAAAACTATATAAGTCAATACTGTATTTAAGAACTTTCTTAAACATGAAGCTTTTTGGACATGACTTTTTGAACCACCCCTGTATATCTTACAAAGAATTTTACTTTCAGTGGTGTTATTTTCACATCTGCAACTGCTCTACAAATGTTTACATTCAAATATCATTAAGAATAAATGTAATATATTTTCCAATCTCTTGATCATTCTCATTCTCTTTACAGAATCATTCAGGTAAAAGCAATGTCTTTTGCAAGTCGGCAGATCAGATATGTGCTTGGAAACAAAGGCCAAGGAGCAGGTACATTCACGATAGGTCCCACCGACGGCCTCGTCAAGTTAGCTAAGGATCTCGACTACGAAGATCTGCGGCAGCCCAAAATATATTCGCTTCAGATAACGGCGACAGAAGATTCTGGAGGTTTTTCAACTTCAGTTGATGTGAGTATTAGCTATTATTTGTAAATTATATAATCTAATTATCCTTTTTTTTCATGATCTGTATAGTTGATTTATAATTATGCTTTATTTATTAGTGTATTCAGATGCATGTAAGTAGACAGGGCTAAAAATCCATAAAATTTTTCCTTGTAAAATTAACATTTGCATTTATTCATATTAAATTTTTAGCACCATAAAAAGTTTTAAGCAGCCTGTACTCTATAATATAAAAATTACAGTTTTCTCCCAGATTATATGGAATTGGCAAACATCTAGATAAAACAAGTCTACCTACCTGAATGAGGGGGAAAAGTAAAAATTTGACACATGTGTTTCGATTATTTGAATGTGACTCTGCTTAATTTAGAGGTTAACATCCATCTGTAAAAGCAGACATCCCTGAAGACTAATGTATGCGTCCATTTCGACCTGTTAACAGGATGTTTGCCTTTCCATCTAGTCAGTGGTCAGACTATATCTATTCATACTAATGATATTTGTTTTTAGTATAAATTTTGCTTACGTATGAAAACAAATAAGATTTTAGAAATGAACCACTACAAATTTATGTAATTACAGCTCTGTGGATTCTTGAAAGTTTTATTATTTCTTAAAATTACATTTTAATAACAATTTCCTTTGTGTTTTAAATCTAAGTTCTCTCTTGTATTTCTCTGTATTTTTCATAAATTTAGTTATATATGTTATTCATGCTCTCGATACACTGGAATAGTTTACTCTGCGCTGTTGGATTGAACCACAGGTTATGTGCCATTTCTTTTTACTGTTTACTATTAAAACTCATTCAATTCTTAATACAGTAATTTTCAAATCCAGTTAACTTAAAACATGTCTGCATGAGAAAAGGGGGCCATGTTTGTGGGTTAAAATAAAATTCTTTATTTGAAACAAGTTTGAGCATAACCACTTTAAAGTGATTCTTACCTTCAAGAAAATAGTCCTCATAAGTAAGCAATTAAATCCTTTCAATGTTATGTTTTATGTAAATCATTATATTGTACTCCAAAAACTGCGTAATGGAAGATTTAAAGAGGGAATTTTTGTCAATAATGGTAAAGGTTCAGCATTATTTCCAAGTTGATTAAATGTAACAAATGGCTCGACTCAATCTTTAAAATGGTTGCTAGCCTACAATTAAAATGGACTGTGACAATATGTGTAGCCATTGTTTTAGGTAAATTTGTCTTGTCTTATGTTCAACAAATATTATGCTGCTTTTATAACCTGCATGTAAGATTATGACCACATCCTCATATAAATAATAGCCGATGGTCGAGTAACTCGCATGTTTCAACAATGGAACTCGCGCCACAGCATGATAATTTGATAATATGTTTTGGTAATGTTTAAAATGCGGGGAAAGACTTTAATGTGACAAGGCTGAACTCGATCCAGTAACTTAACAGTTTTACTGGTAAGACCGTATCATTTCAAGGGAATGAAGAAATGAAAACAATGAACGCTATCTACTGAAGTTCAGTGTTAATCCACTGGTGTTAGAGTTGAAATTTCAACTATCAAAATATCTCATATCAGGCAATTGCTTCGTTCAAATGTAGAAGAGTAGAAGCAATTTTCACCCGTCATACCTTGACGGGCGACTTTCTAGTTAAAAATAGTGATTGTATCAAGAATTGATTGCAGGTTGTCTGTAACTTTTGTTCTTCTGGATTTTAAAGCCTTTTTTGTTGTGTAGTTAGTAGTATAGTTATACTTAGGATCCTTTTTGCATTTCTTTTAAAAACTTTGTTCAGCTTAACTCAAGCCAATTGACAGTTTTATCCTAATTAAAAATTGTTTTCTTTATATTTCAGTTATCCATTGATGTGACTGATGTCAATGATAATCCTCCGCGTTTTGAAGTTCCTGATTATCAAGCTCATAGTGTTTCAGAAGATGTACCTATTGGAACATCTATTTTACAAGGTTAGTTTATCTACAAAATCGATTGAGTATTGCTCAATAAAAGGTTTGATTATAACAATATTCTCATTATGGAATTTTTGACTTTCGGAGATTGACACACGCACCTGGGGGGAGGGGAGAAAGGATGTTAATGACAAAAATTTAAATTGGAAGAATACTAGTACAAATGATAGATGCACCCATCTGTTTTTTCATGGCATTTGTTTTAGTGATGTGGCAAGTGATTTAAGATGACTACTAAAAGAATGCTTCTGAATGATTCTAACTTTGTATTCCTTTTACTAAAAATCTGTTTTCTCGCATTCTTTCTCTTCTTGCTGGAGTTGCTATAAAATACAGTTAAACTCATCATGATCATTTTGGTGACAAGCATAATTAGCCTACAGGATTGACACAGTTATTGCTTTTTCATGTTCTTTTTATTGAGTCATGTTCTTTTCAAAGAGAATTTGGCAAAATAGGTTAACTCACCTAACAATTAATGCTTCCAAACAAATACACATTGTATCAACATGGCCGATGGGTCAGCTTATATATCAATAGGAGCCTTGCCAATTTTGGTTTATATTAGTTGGAAGAGATAATAATTTTTAATCAGTATAGAGTAAAACAACAAGAGTTACAAACTTTCTTTCACACCTGTTTGATTTAAATTTTTTTTTGTGAAATATTATACAAGTGTGCATGAAGAGGTGAATGTCAATATGTGTCAATGATATCATCAGAAAATTGGGTCAGTATGGCACAATATCCACCATAATTTCTCAGGTCCCTTTCTTAAAATTAATCTGGGTCTGCTACTAGCCCACTAATATTCTGCACATTGCAGATTAAAAGCATTTCCATGAGAATGCGCGAGTGCACTTTTGTTTGGATTTTTGAGAACTGATGTTGATTAAAAAGCAAAACATTTTGTTGGGTCTGAGAAGCATTTCTGAAAAAAATTGTTATCTGTGATTATTTACTTGTTGCCCACTATGGAAAAACCTATTTTTTTCCAAAATAATAATCCCAATTCAAGTTTTTTGATTTCATCTAATCTATGGTTTAAGATTATCAAACCTGCAGTTGAATGTTTTTTGATATTATTTTAACTTCGCGTTTTATATATAAATTTTTTATTACTTGTGCCAAACCAAATCGCTAAAATCATTTCAATATTAATGATCTTCTTTTATAGTCTTTTACTTGGAATAGCACGTCTACTTGATTAAGATTAAAAATATTGAACTTTTTGAAAAATTTGAAAATTTCTAGAAATAAAAGAATTTTTACAAACTTGGCTCAAATTGTGAGAAAAAGGACATTGAATACAATTTTTTACCATGTGAGAATGTACAAAAGGTTAAAGATTTTTTTAACCTTCGAGGGAATAGTTTCGTTACTTTCTCTCTCTTTCCAAAACATGTGATCCCAACCCTGGAAAATAACCTCCCCTCACCAAAAAATCAAGATTGTTTACCTCTGCCCAATTATTGCTATTGTTTTTCAATTAAAAAAATCTTATAGCATATTTGTTATTGTTATTTTTGAAATAGACTTTCTCTCTTTAGTATTATCTCAGCTAACATATCTTTTACAACTCTTTCAGTATCTGCAACTGATGCCGATTCCGGGAAAAATGCAGAAATCACCTATTCTTTGGACAAAGACGACTTTACCATCGACTCCAGAGGTGTCATATATTCCAACAAGAGATTGGATGCTGACATCATCAACACTTACGAATTGACCGTTCGTGCTGTCGATAAAGGAGACCCGCCTGCCACGGGTACTGCCACTGTGCGTGTTTATACAGAGAACAGGAATGACGAAGCCCCAAAATTCAGTCAAGATGTGTACACGCCGAGTGTGGATGAAAATGCTGGACCTAATACTTTGGTTACAACAGTTGTGGCAAGTGATATTGATGGTGACAATGTTGTGTTTGGATTTATGGGTGGCAGTACTGTTGCTGGAATGTTTGAAATTGAACCTAGAACTGGTAATTATGATTTTTTAAAATTTCCTTCGACACTTGATGTGCACTCTTGTTTTCTACATTTTTAATACAAACAACATGTACATGTTTCTGCTTTTTTCTTTTGAGCAGTTGAAAAGTTTCGTATTTCAGGTTTCAAGTACAGTTTAAAAGTTCTGACCATAACTTTATTAACATGACTGCTAATTGGGATAGCTTTCTCCAAAAAGTAGGGAAAAAGAGATCAAACCTGTCTAGTCAGCTATTTTTGCCAATAATAAAATTAATGCTTAGAGCATTTTACTAAGAATTTGGTTCGGGGCATCATTTTCGTGAGGCAGAATGATGAATGTTACAGCTTTGATTGTTCATATTAAAATGATCATCACTTGAATTATATTTATTAAAAAAGATTGCCTTCAAGCGTTATACGTTTTATAAGACCTTAGATTTTATTGCTGATTTTTTGTTAATCACATTTTACTTTCGATTAAGTATATTTTTAACATTCAAATACTGCCTCCCCCCTTTTTTAGGTGCTCAATTGCATTGCATACAGTGTCCTTTTTAATAAATTTTGAAAATCTTGCTACAATAGAAATTTAATCACCAACTTTTTAATAGACTCTGATTCATTTTAAAAATGTGCTTATTTATTTTCTTCGTGCATTTCTATATTTCCTTTTCTTGCATGGTCTAATTTCCTCTTTCTTTTAGAAATATTTTTAACTTTTAAGAGAAAGAAAAAATTACCTTGAAGTTTTTGATTTTGTTTCAAATGGAAGAATCTTATAATAAAATATTTTTTTTTGACATTTAGGATTGCACATGAGAAATTTTAAAAACTTGTTGTATAAACCTCTTCAATGAAAATATTTTAAATGCTAGAGCAGTATTCTGTAGTTATTTTTAAAACATAATTTCTCTGATCTTTAACTCATATTTGTTTTGTGTAACTCATTTATTATTTTTTTGCCATACCATACAGCTTTCTACAATGGATTAGAGGTATTATGAGAGTTCCAAAAAATTCTGTTATGCTTGAATTCAGCATGCAAAAATAGTATTGCTGCATGACTGAATATTTGAACTGCATGCATGTATGTACTTAGACAATGTATCATTCGAAGTATAATCGCAATTGAGTATCATTATTTTGCTCTTTTAATAGATGAGCTTTTTTGTGTATTTTATGCATTGATATTAAACTATTTCTTTGTGAACTGTTAATGCAAAGAATACTTAAAAAGTTATGTATTCCAAGCAGGTTTTAGTCTTCTAATTCTTTGCAAACTTGAAAATTATTTATGCTTCTAATTTATTAAATTTGTTAATTGCAATTAATGATGATAGTTTTCGTATATTTAGCTTCATTTTTTTACTCATTATATATTATTTAACTGTAAAAAAATACTCCATCTAGCAGTTGATGATGCCTATTGTTAAGAGTTTTCTTCAATGCTGCAATTTGAAAGAAAGAAAAAATAATAAATTAATAAAAATGCGCTCATAACTTTAGAACTTTATTAGAGCTTAATATTGATTCTTCCATCATCATTAGTTAAGTTTAAAATTTAATTTCACTTGAAATACTTTACAGTTGCAATGAGCTACGTTGTTAGCATTTTAATTTATCAAATAATGTTGGAGTTTCAGTATTAATTTGGAGCTTTTTAATTATCACTTTAAGGCTATTATTCATGATTTAGTTATAATAATTACTTGCATGTGTTCATGTAATATAGAACAAAATTTGCAAGCTGTTAGTATTTGCTATTTTAATTATTTTGTTCCTTGATGTCAAAATTATTAAAATGAATAGTTGCTGCCATGCTTGATATGTATATTTATTACTTACATTAGTAGTTGGACTTGTCTTGCTGTTGATGCATAATTTGTTGCATGAATATTCAACTGTGGTTCTCCGGTGGCTCTCTTGAGCTATGCAACTTTCTGACAAATTATTAAATGTGTTGAGTAGATCTTAATGTTGTCTTGGGTGTATGAAATAATTTTATGATAATGAAATTTTAATTGAAATTATCTTTATGATAATAACTTTAAATTTGAATGGATTTTAAGTATAATTTATTGAAAATAGATTAATCACCAGTAGTCTATTAGGAATTTTTCAGAGTCAAGTATTTGCCTTTTATAAAATTTGCTATTACATATCTAACTCTTCACAAAATCTGCTATCACAACAGCCAAACCTTTCACCAATAGCACTTTTTGCATGGACATAGAATTTTGTAATGCTTAAATCCTTTCTGTTATTTTCCAATAAATTTTACATTCAGCTAATATTTTCTCTACATTTCGGATTATTAACTATGCGTTCTTATGTTATACAGCTCTGGGTGAGATATTAAAAGTTTGCAGTTGCAGTCCTATGGCGTACAGTGTCCGACACATGTTTTAACTGCTATGTAATTTTTGCACACTTAAAATGGAGTCTCTGAACTTCGGATACATGAATGATTTATTGTTCTCTATAATTACATTTTATGTAATTATAGAGAACAATAAAAATAATAATATAATAAGATATAATTTACCTGTATTTATAGAGAATTATTAAGAGATTATTAAGAATAATAATATAATCTTTAACCCGAGATTGCTCGCGCGACCAAAACGAATGGGAGTGCTCGCGCAGAGTATCTCATATCCGAGGAGGTTTTTTAGTATTTTTGAGTTCAATTTTTTTGTCCCCACCATTTCTACCCCTTCAAGGTTATGACCTATGGGTCAGCTACTCAAGGAATCGTCCACTTCAAAAAAAAAAAAAAAAAAGGTGGGGAGAAATTTGATTGAAAGCGAAGAGGTGGGTATGTCATACCCTGCGCGAGCAATCTCGGGTTAAGATATAATTTACCTAGTAGGAAAAACTTTTTCAAAAAAAAAGAAAAATAAATAAATAAATAAATAAAAATAAAGCTCAAGGGGTTAGTCTTTCTGTTCAAGTAACTTTCAAAGTAGCATTCATGGTATAAAAATAATGAAACTCCCAAAATACAGACACCCTGGAAAAAACTTTCCTGATAGTGTTGATGAAGATGATAAATTATCATATAAGGGTTTTAAAATCTTTGTTGAATATTCCTTTAAAACAATCTTAAGTTTTCAGTCATGCTTTCATAAGATTGAATAAAATGTGGAATCAACTGAATTTTAAAGATACTATGAATGACTAGTTGGAAGGTAAAAGAAATATGATTCTTAATGTCATACAAATAGTAGGAAATGTTTTTTCCAGAATCACATTAAGATCAACACAAAATTTCAAAAATCATTGTTTTTAAAATCTATGCCTGCCAGTTGATTTTTTGGCATATTCTTTCATTCCATGCCCATAAATGTTTTTCTTAATATTCAACTCTCTTTTTCCAGGCGTGATTCGTCTCATAGATGGAAGCATTCATTTGGATAAGGATAAGTATGAGCTCAACGTGACGGCAAAAGATGATGGAGCCTGTTGCAAGGATGGTGCCTTGACCACTCACACCAGTACTGCCCTGGTTGTTGTGTTCATTACTGACGTGAATGATAACAAGCCTGTGTTTGAAGATTGTGATAACTATCACCCGAAAGTTCAGGAAGGAGCGGAAAGAAATACTTTTGTCATTAGGGTAAATTTTCATTGTAGCTGTTTACTTTTAATGTTTTTTGTTTTGCAATTGTTGTAGTGATGAAATTTAAAGCTTTTAGATATTACTATATGTAGCAATTTAGTGTAAATTAAAAGAAAATTTTGAGTACAATTTAATAAACTTCAAAAATTGTCGATCTAAGTACATTCAGGCTGTCAAGGGAAAAATATTTCCTTCGTTTCATGCTACAGAATTTTAATTTTTTCACATGAAGCATCTTTTGCTAGTTTTGTTTTTGTGATTTTAAGTCATCTAGTTTTCTTGGGTTGGCTGGATATTTCTTCTCCTGTTCAGCTTTTGTTTCACTTTTGTTTTCAAATTTAACATTTAAGTCCTATTTCCGACGGGTACTCAGGCGTTTTTCTGTTATGCACTTTGTTTATATTGAATGCATAGTCTTTCTTCTGCATTAGGCATAGCTTAATTTGCTTTATCATGAAACTATTCAAGCACTTGTTTATTTATTATGTAGCTATCTGTAGTTTCTCTGGTAAACTGAAAGAAAACAAAGACATGTAGGGGAAAATTGGGCAAATGTGAGCATGGGGCACATGTGAACATGGTATGTTTTACTAAGATAACATCAAGCAAAAAATCTTAAAAAATTCTCAAGTAATAGCAGTACCAGCCCTAATTTTTGACCAAATTTTCAAAGCAAGGAGCCAGTTTATGTTCCAGCTTCTTAGTTTTAGCAGATGCTGATTGTACTTTTATCACTGTCTTTTCCGTGTAAAAACATATTTTAAACTAACTAAGGAGCTAAAATTAATTATTGCAAACCATTATATGAACATTCACATAAATTTATGCTACTGTTTAAATTTTGTAATTAAATTAAAAATCCTCTTTTTTTGAAAATTAGTTCTAAGGTAGATGCCGTAGCACTTGTGAAGGCAACATGTAGGGGCACATGTGAGCAGCTCCCATATCCTCTCCGCAAATATAAATTTTAGTGTACGCTTATTATAAGTGTTAAACGAGATGTAGAGATTTATAATTATTGTTTTGCTGCAATCAGCTTGAAAATTTATTATTACATAATTACTAATTATTTATTTTTTTATATCATTAATTACTAAATAGTTGGCTAAAAATATAGTGGTACATAATATTTACAAGTAAAATAAAGACAAAATATTTTCCTTTTACTAAAAACTGAAGTTGAGAAATTTTTTTAAATTCATCATGTTCTGTAGGAAGCGTAAACGCACTATACTATAACAAGAATATAGTTTACATAATACAATATTCTTTGTATTGTTTAATCTTATAAGATTTTTTCTTGTTGATCCATTGATTAGAATATACTATATGAAACTTTAAAATTTGACAGTAAGCAGAGTTTTATAATTCAGAAATTTTTTTTTTTAAATGACCAGCTACTGTTCAATTCAAATGGACACAGTATAGGTTACAAACCCTTGAATCCTTGAATTTAATTATTATATGCATATATACTTCATTATAACGAGTTTTTTTAAAAATATGCTCGTCCTGCATTTTTCAGTTCACATGTGCCCCAAGCTTGTTCGCATCTGCCCCCCTGCAGGGGCACATGTGAACAATTGAAAACATTTAAAAAAAATTTCATAAAGTATAGAAACAATTTTTTAAAAATTCTGAAAAAATTCAATTTCTTAAAGAAAGGACCGTTCAGTCATGGAGACCCTTTTTCTGTGGGAAACTGAAAATATTTTCGGAGAAATTAAGAAATAAAAAAAATGTTCACATGTGCTCCCTTTTCCCCTACAGTGTTTTTGTATGCTTTATGCAATAATATGTATATTTTCATATATAAACCATGAATCGTTTATGGAAAGACTCGAGAAAAATGCAGAACACTCTGAATGTTTAAAAAATCTTTTTATAATTACAAGATAAAAATTTAGGAATCAGAACTACTAACCTTTGACTAAAAAAAACTTACTGTTAATATAGGTTGAAGCAACAGATCAAGATAAAGGATATAACGGGCAAGTCAGATATTCAGTGGTTCAGCAGCCAAATCAACGAGGAATGAAGTTTACTGTGGATGAAATCACTGGAGATGTACGAACCAATAAGGTAAGGAAACAGAACCAATTTTATATGATTTATGCCATTCTAGTTCTACTTGGATCATATCAGGATAAATATAATTGAAATATCTTGTTATTTTTTTTAAAAAAATTCTTCACTTTTTTGTAAAATATACTTTAGTGAAATAAAATTATCTGTAATATATTTTCTGATATGCAATCAATGCACAAAATTTATAATACCATTTATCCAGGAGTTAATTTTAGAACTTATTGTATACAGTAGATGTATGATAAGTCTGTTAAATTTAAGGTTAGTTTTATTTCATTGAATAATTATTTTATTTTAAGTATTAAGTCATCCTTTATATCAGTTAGCTTGAGGTCTTAGCTATAGCGAGCTACCCTAAAGCCCCCCCCCCCCCCAGAAGTGGTGGATCAGTGCTCCTCCATGAAGAATGTGATGCTATTCCAACTCCATAGTGTAGAGAGCCATTGGGACTTAGACCTAGTTTTTCCTTTAAAGATTGTTGTGTAGCATACCACTTCTTATTATTGTAAATAAATCAACTTATTTTTTACTAAGCTCATCTCTGCAGTCAGCTTAAACTAAATACTATTCAATCCACTTTTTGGAAAGATTGTTTTCCCCCTAATCCCCCAGTGGCTTCAATGTGTCTCTGTACAATTAATTTAACTTTGATGCATAAATCATTCCCCTTTTTGCCCTTGAAAGTTCGTATTGTGCCTCACTTCCTTAGTTCAGTTTAATGATCATCTGCTATTTTTTTCCAGGTTTTTGACAGGGAAGGAGAAGATGGCCGCTTCGTGAGCGTCACTTTGAAAGCAACCGATCGTGGAAATCCTCCACTTGAAGGAGTCTGCTCATTTAAAGTGGAGATCACAGATGTGAATGACAATCCACCTCTATTCCATCGTTCGGAATACCATGAGAACATCAAGCAGGACACCCCGGTTGGAAACAATGTGCTTCGCGTGGCAGCTTCGGATGAAGATGCGGATAACAACGGTGTAGTGATCTACAGCCTTTATGCCAGATCTGTTGATCATGATGGATATTTTGAGATAAATCCTGAATCTGGATTTATTAGATTGAAGAAAGCTCTTGATGTAAGTGCATTTTTTGTGTAGTTCCATCAGGTTTCATTGTGTTGTTCCAAGCTTTTTGGACAGGATCCTGTTTTTTGTAAAAGTGAACAGTTTGCTCAGACTTTTATGGAAATGAAATCAGAGTTAAATCAAACTGTCTTCACAGTGTGAAAATTGGGCAGTGTTTCTTTAAAGTTCTAAAAATGTGCAATTATAATCTCAAATACGACTTTTATCACACCATTGATAAGCTTAATCTCATGATTCTTTCAGAAACTGTCAAAATACGTTGTTCTCAAAATTGTAATATCTATTAGCATAAATACCTACAATATTATACATAACTAATATTTTGCTTGTGTTTAACTTTGTATTAATTTTTTTTATGTCTCTTCCCCCCCCCCCTCCAAAAACTATACTAATTTTAAATTCTGGTTTTTAAAGATGATTAAAAGTATTCTTAACAATGGCTATATATTTATTCCATTTTAATGTAATGCAGTATTTTGTTTTCAACTTAAGTTGCTGAATGTATCTTCCTTCTTTTTATTAACAAAATAATAGTTTATAATTATGTAACTTTTTTTACAAATGTACATCTGTTTGCTTTTTTTTTTGTTGTTAGGCAAATAAGTTAATTTGGACTTTTATACAATTATTTACTGAGCAGAATATTGAAATTTTCTTGTGAATAATCTATGAGCGTATTGAATGAATGAATAACATTTATTTTTTTGTACAAAATAAATGGGTACTTGTTCTACTCAATTAAAACTAAACAACGCTTCTCTTTAAAAGTGAAGTTTACTTGAATCTGTTAATTTAATTTCTCACAATCGCAGCTTGAAACACTTGCTTAAAATATAATATTGCAGATTGATGCTTTTCTTGATGTTTGGCTTACAATAAGGTATTTCACTTAAACTTAAAACAATGTATATTACCTGCTTTTTTAAAATTCTTTCTCAGATTTATGATATACATTTAAGAAAATAATTCAGAATATATATAAAAATTGCGCTAATACTTTCGATTATATTTTGTCACATTTGGATCCCTCACTTGCCAAATGGATAAAATAAAAAGTCAAGAAAAGTTATGAAGATAATGTTATCCATGGGAGTGAATAGGCTCTCATGTTGCATTTTTTGCCATCATATGGTCAGAAATGTACTGAAGCAGAACTTTAATATATTCACATGCTAAGCATTGATAAAGCACTATTAAAGCAGAAAGGTGGATTTTTTAAGAAAGTAGAGTTAATTGATTTGGCAGTTGAGGCATCTATTTATCTTTCTCATGCTTATGTAAAAGTTTTAGTGCTGTCCCTCACGAGAAAATTTCCCGCCGTAAAGTCTGAGCCTGTAGACTGCCATAAAAATGGACTTCGTTTATTTTCTTCAAGCGTTAACAGGAATTTCTTGTGGCTCCATTTCATCATGTCCTTGCCTTTGTGCAGTCATGTGGGTTTTTCCAACACTAAGCTTCCCTTGGAAGAATGAGACAAGCCTCGTTTCTAGAGCAATAGACAGGCGCAGACATTTCGGTGGGGGCTGTTTTGTTGACAAATGAAATGCATTTTAGTTCATTTAAAGTTGACATCTTATTTAAAATATTTCAGCAAGAAAAATACTTTTTAAGAGCTGAAGCTACTGATAAGGGGGATCCACCCTTGAAAGCATCTGTCAACATTATCATAGAAGTTGTTGATCGAAAGAATAATCCTCCTGTTTGGCGACAACCAGTCTATGGACCCATTCTTGTTAAAGAAAACATTCAAACGGGTACCAAGATATTATCTGTGATAGCAAGGTAAATATTTTTACTATCCTTTTCTCAAAAAATGAGCTGATTTTTTTTTTTGTAAACATACGGTGTTCTTTTATTTTCATGACTTGATTATGCTTTATTATATTAACACTATATTTTGTGGGCAGTTAACTTGTCTGCCATTAAGATCAGCATTTTATGTTAGTATAGTCCAACTCACACTTTTGGCCTTGTTTTCGGACGAATCTACGCCAAACCCAATTGAAATAAGTGAAGCCAGGGTTGTTAATATCAAGCAGTTTTGAAAGAAGTTTTTTTTTCTGAAGCATTGTTGTTTATTTATAATTTTGCAAGTGGCAGGTATATATAAAGTAATTGATTTTGGTAGTTTGCCGAGAGCCAACAATAAGGAGGTGGTCTATAATTGGGGCAAACCTAACCTGGCAGTGTCGTAATGCTGCAACTAGGATTTGTGTAGCCTTCACAAAGCTGCCAGATTAGGTTAGTCCCACCTATAGAATGTACTGTGATTACATTTCAAATTTTCCGTTTAATGGTGAAAGAAGGAGTGGAGAATCCTGCTATTTAGCTATGAATTTAGTCAATGTTAATGCTCAATAATCTTTCCATTATAAGTCACCACTTCTTCAGTTCTTCAATTGCGCATCAGTTATCAAACAGGGTGGGGACAGATCAGGGAAATCAGGGAGATCAGGGAAAAGTCAGGGAACTTTATTCATCAGGGAAATATCAGGGAATTTTGAAAAAATAACAAAAAATCAGGGAAAATTGATTTTATGAAGAAAAAAATTTTTTTTTGCTTTACAAAATTAAGTACTTTCATTCCCTATGCATTTTCCACCAATTATCTGTTCAAAAAAAGGTAAAATTAATGAGGTGCGATTATACACTGCTGCATATTTGTGCATCTTTTTTCCTTAACGTTAAAGTATTGAATCTTACTTATTAACCACAGGATGAACTTCTTAAGATTGTTTCTGTGTCTCTTAGGTTGTTTATTTTACCTAGCTTGAAATTTCCTTTTACGCTTTCAATGTTACATAAAATAAACAACCATAGAGGCAAAGAGGAATCCTTAAATGCCTTACCTCCTTTGCCTTTGTTCCATTGTCTCGAAGTAATTAAGTACAGTATTCATGATTTCAAGAAGAAATCTTTGGTTTTTGAATTAATACTATAAAAGCTTAAAAGTTATTACTTCTTCGTGTTTTTATTTTAATTGCTAAAATTGAACTTTCAATAAAAAAAAAACTTTGCTTTTTGCCATTATACCATTTGTTGTCACCGCAGATTATGAAGGTTTTCTTTTCTTCAGACTTAAGTAATTTTTTAATTTTATAACCAAGTTGCATTCTTCTTTAATATATTATGAAATTAACTAATTGCTTTTTTTTTTCTTTTTTTTCTTGCATTTCAAAGTTGTTTGTTACAAAAGCAATCTAAGATTTTTTTTCCTTACATACTGAAATCATTTGAAATAGAGTCAACTTAGGTACTTAAGTAAATATCTTTATTTTTTTATTGTTAAAATGCTGTATTCATTCATTAAAACCTATGTTCTTGATTAGAGAATTAGTTATATAAGATTAGTTATAAGATTATATTAGATAATTAATAGATTAGATATAGTAAGATTATATTAGACTAGTTATAAGATTAGTTATATAAGAATAACTACATTACTTCTATTCTTTCACTATTACTTGTTATTCTTGCAACAATTATTGTATTGTTTGAAAACTTAGTTCAAAATAATTTCAATTACTTTTTAGTTCTATCATAAATACACATATGTTTTTAAGAGTAATTTTAATAGTTTCTTAAAATTCTTATGCTAAATGGTTTCTGGAAGTAAAGTTTTTTTTTTTATATAATTTTCTATAATCTTTCCGTTGTATAAAAATCAATATACTGTTTTGTAGGTTCCCTCCTCCCCCCAAAATTGTCTTGTGTGTGTGTGTGTGTGTTTTTACCATTTTATTTAAAAAGTAGCATCTTTTTAAAATACATCTTTAGTTCAACAACTTTACACAACTTAAAACGTTTAAAATACTGCATTTTATACAAACATGCAATGGATTTCAAGTAGAGCAATGAGACAAAACCACTATCATTGGTAACGTAAATCAGGGAATTTTGGTGAACTTAATCAGGGAAAAGTCAGGGAACTTTTTTCACAGTTCCTGTCGCCACCCTGTCAAAAGTTTGAACCAAAATTATGATAAAATTAATCTAACTTTTATTTATGTCTCACTGCTTCAGAGGTACCTCTTGATTTTGTGTCATTAAAATATTAGACTGTACATTTTCCCTTCCATTCTTTTCTGAACTTTTTTTTTCTAAAATACTACTTAAAGAGAAAGGGAGAAATTAACACCATCTACCATGAAGGAAGTGAGCTTTGAAATCAAGTCATTTGTTACCTGGTGTTTTCCTTAAACTTGTACACATTTCTGACCTACAGATTCAAATGGGAATCTTATGTCATGTGATAGTTTGCCTGCTTCCGACATGGTGAACCTCTTTTTTCGGCTTGTATTAACTTCACTTTAGTTGAATGAACCAGGCTGCAAAGTTATCACTTTTAAAAAATGATGAAGGAGTCTCAATCATTGAATTTGTAGAAAAAGGAAAATCATAAAAATGTCAAGTATAAAAACTAGTTTATTGAGAATTGTCGAACAAAGTAAAATCCTTGAAACAAAAATTGAGGGGGTTTCCTAAGAAAACAGGTACCAATCGAGTCATTTCTGTCTGCATGTTTCTCCAATAAATTTAATTTCTTTTAAAATAAAATCAAATTTTATCGCTGAAGATAAAGAATTTTTTCTTGCCTAAGATCCTTTGTTTAACATTCTGAATTTTAATAATAATAATAATAATAATAATACAGAAAAATGATAAAACTTATAGCCCATATTATAAGGCTTCTGATTTCAAAAGTGCCCTATGTCTGTAAAACTTATGACATTCTCTGTATCAAAGGCCCAATCAGTGATTTTAAAAATGTTTTACTTGTAGAGTGTTTACTCAATTGAGAGTTGCTTATTTTGCAAATTAAAATTATGTAATTACCATATCATCACCTCAGTACAATAGTAGGATATGAGCCATTTGATTCTGGTTTTAGATGTCTTATGGTTGCCCTGGGGTGACGACATAAGTGTATGGGGAAACCTGTTTTGTTATTAATTTCAAGTGGTTCTTTATTGATTAAATATGTTGTTATTAAGATCACATAATTAGCTATTTTAGATTTGTACATTCTTTTTCATAACATATTCAAGTTTATGATAAAATTCTTTCTTTTCCATAGTTCTGGCATTCCTGACAATCCTCGAGTCTTCTATACACTGATCAAAGGTGGAACTGAACAAACCAACAGCAAAGATACTTTTTATCTCAATCAGTACTCTGAAAATGGTGAAACATGGGCTGGTATTCATGTCAACTATGTGTTAGATTATGAGAAGATTCAACAGTACAATTTAACTGTCCGTGTTGCGGTGAGAGACATTTTTGAATATACTTTTCTTCTAGACAATGTCGCGAAGATCATTCTGTTCTGAAAGGTTCCAATTATTTTTTGCCTTTTTGTTTAAAAAACCCAGTCATCCATTCCAAAATTCAAACAATGAAACAAGATTGTCTGAGCTAAAAAAGGAGGAAAATAAAATTATTCTTAAAGTCACAATATCTTTTAACAAATTGTTTTACTCATTACATACTGTTTGAATATTTCTTGCATTCTTTTAATACGTATACAGTATGTTTAACTTTCAAGACCTCTGTTTTTGGATCTGTTAGTCTCAGATGAATACTTCCAATTGTAAAATCGGGTCAAAATAAGGTTTGGAGTTGAAATATTGAAAGTTTGAAACAAAAAAGAAAACTGGTTAAAAAATACAAAATTTAGCCTTTTATACTAATTCTAGGTCTTGAAATAATTTCCATTGGAAAGTAATTCCAACACAAAAAATTTGAAACATTTTTGACCAAAACTCCAGGAAATATTAGTTGTCAAAGTTTTGGGAGACTATGCAAAAGATGAGATTGAAAATTACCACCCTTTCAGAAGAATGACAGGTTGTCAAAGTAAAAAACAAACAAACAAAATATTAATATTTTTCCTCCAAAAGGTGTTATTTGCATGTCTTAAGTTTCAACATGCTGTGTTTTGCTCGCCTTGTTTTTTATGGAATAGAATAAAGGTCTTATGTGAATTTCAGGATTTTTTTTTCTTTACTCTATCTTATTTTATAACACAGAATCATCTCTCCATCTTTTATGTTGATTAAAAGTAATAATTCTTAGTAATATAGTAGACCTTCGTTTTATGCGGGGGTTACGTTCCATAGAAATGCTGCGTAAATTGAGACCTAATACTAGTGTTAAAATATGGGTTTGGTTCCGTAGTCAACAAAATACTTCATTCTAGTGATGACTAATTGTATAATGTTTAATGTGTACTTATATCGACTTTGATGCACAACATGCATAAGAAAAACATAAATTAATTTTGTGTTCTGTTTACAAAGGCTATGATAGTCTTTTGGCAGTCATTAAGAATTTTTCTCTGTAATTCTTTGCAGAACATTAATGCATCCATGATCACTGCCATCATTTCCATGATAGAATCTTTCTTCACTAACAAATCAGAAAAATCGTTTCTGTTGTCTAGGAATGGCACAAAATTTTCAATGTGAACGTTTTTGGTTGTGTGTCAACGACGTCGGTATGCTCGTTGGGTTTGGCCTCCTTTGTCACTCCTGAAAGCTCTTCTTCCAGTGAGTTCTGAACTGTGTGAGTTTCATAACTTTACTTCTGGAAAGAGCTCTGGAACCAGTCGCATAAAATGTCTCGAGTGGCCCAAGCTCGATTATTAGCACTCCAAAATGCAGTTGATTACGTGTAATCTGAAATCTGTAGGAGTTTGGATTTTGAAAGAAGGGAAAATTTTATGTGTTTGCATTGCTGCATCCCTGTAAAACCGAAACTCATCCGTGTAAAATAAATGTGTCAAATCTTAAACTGTGTATAATCAGAGCTGCGTATAATAAACCTGCATAAAACGAGGGTCTACTGTATTTGTTTTTCTTTTTGAAAAACATGTAAAATAATGTTTTTGATAATGAAAATAATGTAGTTTGTGTTAACCTAGATCTCTATAACATGACTCAATTCAAGTTTTTGTGTGATGAATTAGCTATGTCTTTTTTTGCATGCAAGTCATTTTTTTGTTTATTATCACAAGGTGCATATTCTTATCAAATTTTTTTTTGCTTTCAGAACAATGGTGCTCAACAACTAGCAAGTGAAGCCACAGTTTATATTTTGCTGCAGGATGTCAATGATGAAATTCCTTTGTTCATTGAACAAGAACTAGAAACTGTTCTTGAAGGAATGCCTATTGGAACTAAAGTTACTCAAGTCAGAGCGGTCGACAAAGATGGCACTTATCCCAACAACAAGGTATATACCTTTTTATTATTTCTTGATTTTAAAAATTCTGTATTCAATTTTATAAATGGCGTATAACTAAACACCTTTATTAATGCAATTTCTAAGTATATTCTTAAACACAGAAAACTTGTGACACTAAATTAAAATACATAAATAAAGATTTTGTTTGGGGCCAGTGTTTATCATACATGTGATTTTTATGCAAAATGGTGGAATTCTTTGAATTTTAATCATCGGATTCAGGGAATGGCTTTTTTAAAGAAGGTTTTAAGAAGGATATTACAGGATTGGACCAAAAACCTGCACTTGAAAAAATAATTTTGTATATTTGCACAACATGCTTTGTATTGTTCACTGGTTAGGAAATAATAAGTAATGTAGAAAATGAATAGCAGGTGTTTAAGATAGCTACTTAATTGTAGGAAAGCTGTAAATAACATGAGGCTATTTTTGCATGTACACACAAAAGAAAGTACATGTTTTCATTGCGCTCTCTTTCTGCTTCCTATACAAATATTGTTTTTTTTTCAACCATATTTTAAGTTTTTTTATAAAGCAAATTTTCTTTATATACATTTTTAAATTTTTGTTTGAAGATACAGATGCACTATTTGGTTAATGAAGAGCTGGTGAATAACTGAAACTACCAAAAAAAAAAAAAAAAAAAACTAATAGGAAGCAGTTTATGAATAGTCAGATGACAAAAAACTGATATTTTTTCTATTAGTTATTAGAATTCCATGATTTGCAATCTTCAAATTTGTTGACTTTTGCAAACAACTTTCAGTTTTTTTTTGTTTTTGAGCATTTACATGTGTTCTATCCTAATCCTTACATGTCCTTAAAAAAAAAAAAAATCCTGCAGAAGGTTGTGTTTGGTAAATAATATATACATTTAAAGAAAGTTTTAAGATTTTTAGCAAGTGTAAAAAAAATAATAGGAGGAAATCACTTCTTAGCTAAATGGATTAGCTAGTTTTTTCACTGCTTAATTTATTTCATTGTGTTCTATTTTACGATGCTGAATTCCTTTTTAATCTTTCAAAGGTTTACTATTCCATCGAGCCGAAAGACGACGGGGACAAATTCCGAATCGACAGGGAAAGTGGTGAGATCTTTACTATGGAGGAGTTTGACCGAGAAGAGCGGCAATCTTATGTGATTATTGTGAAAGCTGAAGATGGAGCCCCTTCTGCAAGACCCAACGTGCCTCCTCCAGAACCAAACTCAGGTGAGTTTAAAAATCCAGTTTTTTGTTGAATTTTACTGTGTATTTGCACAAGCAGAACTTTATTTGCAAATTGAAATTTGTAGATCAATTTGAAAGATATTTGAAATTTGACATATCTTGGTACTGGTATTTGAAAGCAACTCCATAGGTAATTAAGAAAATTCAGATTAGGCAGTTGTACTGGTGTCATGTTAAATGACTATTTTCGATTAAAAATAAAAGAACCGTCAGATTGTTGTTCGGTTGAGATTTCTCTGCTATGCTGTTGTCAGTGGCTTCAAAACAGAAGGTACATTTATTCAAAGATAAAAATGGTAGAGGGTGGGAGCTTTGAATGTTTCCCCCGTTAATCTCATGTTTCTAAGTGATTTCTGTTTCCAATTTGAGCTTTTCCTTATTAATGATTTAGTTCTGACAGCTGCTGCCCTCTATTGCTTGTTTTTAAAAAATACATCCTACTTCAAGAACACCACTCACAACTTAAAATCAAGCTATTTTTGGAGGGGAAAAAGGAATTATTTTTTGAAAAGTAGTGTGTTTTGAAGCAGATATTAAGAGTTGACAAATTTTTCTGTTAGTTGCACTTACAGCATCTCAAAATAAACTCCTTTGGTTTGTTAGTTCAAGTTTCTTCAGTATTCAAAGTTTTTGAGTAGTACTACTTTTTTGGTGTGCTGTTTTTTTTTATTTAGTATTCATATTACCAAAAAAAACGGGGGTGGGGGGTGGGAGAAATATGATCTAGAAATAACTGTGGAAAAACTTTGCTGTAGAAAAACCCCATTAAATCGGACTTTTTTAAAGTCATACTAGCTTCTATAGATAAAAGGACAAAAATGAATATGGTTATTTTGAAAGGAACTTCAGTGCAAAAAATTAACTTTCCTTTCAAGACAGTTGTAGCACTATGAGGAAAATAAGAAACTTTCGGTTTTAAATTTCAAATTAGATATTGAGGATATTTTTAGATTTTGTGGTTCATATCTTAGTTGGCTATTGAATTGAAGATTATTTGGAAGGTGAAACTTGTATAACATTTACAGTAACAGAAAAGACTTAGCCTCTTTAGTTGGAATTGTAAAGTACTTTACCAAAAATGTTCTCATATGGTAGACAGTGTACTATGGCACAGATCATCTTATAGACAAAAGTTGTCTTTCAAAGACTCAAGTTTGTAGGTGAAAAATTATAAGAGTTATGATATGTCCAATGTATACCAAACACACATTTTTGAAATTAATTGTTCAGATGTAAAAACAATGAAACATCAAACAAATTTCATTGTAAAATGTTATCCAAACAATAATAAAACAATATAAGCATTTAAAAGAAGGAATTAAAAATAATGTATTTTAAAAAATCAGAAGAAAAACCCTGTTTTTGCTACAAGAATCTATGGTTGGAAAAATGAGCCAGACCCTATCTCCCAATTCCTATTTGTTAGTGTTGTCAATCCCCAAACTAAAAATTCTTGCTTAGATAATAATAATAATAAAGAGTCAACTTCCAAAAAAATCAAGCAATTTAATCAATTAAATGATTAGGAGCTGTTTAAAGTTCGTGTCCGGTATACCGGATACTTGGTTTGAAGCAGTTTGTTTATTGTGGTAAGAATATTTTTCTCATGTATTCATGAATTGTTATAGAAGTGAAGCAATGAGATGAGTACTTTTATATATATGCAAAAAATTTCCATGTTGTTAGGATGGAAATGTTTTAAGTTCTTTAGTAATTTTCAATCATATAAGGTAAATATTTTTCATAGTCTATTGTGTTTCCTTATAACTTGTGTGAATACAATCCATAACTGTATGAAGGTTGTCTTCAATTTATAATAATCAATAAGTTTTTGTTTTATTGTATCTGGTTATGAAAATGCATTTTGAGGATTTCAACAAGCTCTATGATAAGAGGGTTGAATACATAGGGAGAGCAGTTTTCTGATATAACTGAATTCGTCGACAAGAGTTGAGATTTCCATGATTATTGCAAAATATTCATATTTTTACTTTGAGTTAAAGGTTTTGCAATAATTTGTTTCAAGTATATCAAAATTTATAACAAGTAGCTGAAAAAGTTACATCAATTTCTCTTGTTTTGAAATCATAATTTTAGTTTTTTTACTAATTGCTAATCCCCCTCCTCTTGCCAAAGTTTTATTAGTTTCTTTTAATGAAGAGTAAGACTGCATGATCCCTAACTTGAGTGCCAAAAATTTTGACAGATGAGCCACAGACTTTTGCAACTTTTTGATTAAAATTTTGGCCGGATTGCCTTGTAAGACATTTATTTAGATTTAACAGTGTTTTGTGCTAGAGATAGTATTGTTTAGGATCTATCTTATCTCAATATGTGCTTTAAGTGTATATGATAGGTACTGGTAAACTAGAGAATGTCCCGACTGTTTGATGTGACAAACCTTGTTTTAAATTCAGGTCTTCATATTTTTGTTTCTCTTTCTGTGTTTGTATTGTGTGTGCCAAAGTTTGCACCGGGCAGAGAGAGCCTGCAAAATCTGGAATCGTCGGTAAATTTTAGATTTATCAAAAAAATCCAGGAAAGTTAGAAAAATCATTAATTTTGTCTAAAACCTGGAAAATTGAAAATTGACCTGCAAAGAATAGTTCTTTGCATCATTAATCTGTTGCAGTAAGTAGGATTTTATGCTCTCTGCCCAATTCGTCCAAGCTGGAAAAAGTATACGAGTCATATGTGAAGCAAGTATTTATCCAAGGACATACCCCATTAGCAGAAAGAATCACCAAAGAATAAATATTAACATTCTATTATTGAAATTCTGAATAATTTGTTTTGCTAATGTTCAAAGGAAATCATAATTTTTAGATTCATTTAGAAAGCTGCAAATTCAAATGTTAAGTCTGGAGTTTCATGAATTTTTTTCCGGAAAGCCTGGAAAAGCCTATGTGTTTAATTTTTCAAAGTATTGTTATACTAACACAAGGCTGCCAACTACTATGCATTTCATATAGAAACTACAAATTTATTTAACTTACTAAGCACTACACATCTCTAAGCAAAACAATGCATTTGTATGTTGCACTTCACAGGAAATTGCTACCTGTGTTAAAGGCTTCAATTCCTTTACATAAAAAAATTTAATATTTTGGATAGTTGGAATTTTTTTTATGCTCGTTGCTGAAGGTAAGCTTATTTTACTTTTTATCATAATAATTTTGAAATTAATATTTTTTTTGTATGCATGGCAAGATTAAACACAATTTCAGTCCTTTTGCATATTGTAAATATTTTAATATTTTGAACAATCAACGCTTTTTTAAACACATTCTACCAAAGATTAGATGATTTTATTCTTTATTTTCATAATTAATGAAAAAATTTATTTTGGAAGCATGCCAAGGTCAGCAATGAATTGTACTTTGCTGTAGTTTGTTTCTTCTGTTAATAATTAATAATCTATTTACAACAAATGTTGTTTATTTTTTGTGATATTTTTTTTGAATTCCCCGTTTTTTGCTTACGTTTGAACTTTATTTGTATTTAAATAAAAAGACTATTGTAGACGGGGGAGGGGGGGGGGGGGGGGGGGCAGAAAAGTTAATTTTCTATTGCTTTTAAAAATAAATAAAATCTTGTTTTTCTGCAATTATTTTACGTAGTATTTTTTCTATCTTTGAACTACATAGTTAAGGCATATTATTCTAATTTTTAATCCTCATTCACATCTTATTGTGGTAAAAGGTTAAAAAGAGGGAGGTAAATAAACCTTGCTCACTATTACACTACACATAAGCACTCGAAATTACACATTTTTTCATTAATACTACGCTTAATTGTTTGAGAAAAGGTTGGCAGCCCTGCTAACAAAAAGAGAATTGCTGAAAAAATTAATATATAACTTGAAGGTACTAAATCATTTCAAGAATAATTAACAATTCTAATCAAAAACACTGGAATTAATTTGAGGCCTAGATTTTTTCTTGTCTGTTATAACTGGTATTTTTTGAAAAGATAAATATAGAAACTGGTAAGTTGTAAGCAAAAAACTAATTGAACCTCTGTATTCCATTTTCTACTATTGGTGTATTTTTGTCTTCTGGGAGAAAAATCACATTATAGCCTTCTTTCATAATTTTTTTAACGAAGTATAATTAAGAACCTAGCAAAAAAAAGGGGGGGGGGCAGAAAAGAGAGAATTTTGTTTAGCTTTTACGTTTGCTATCAATCACATTGGTCTTTGATTTCTTTTTTTTTTTTTTTTTTTTGAAAAGTTACCTCCTCCCCACTATTTTTACATAAAAAATCTATATCATAAATTTTTTTTGAACAGTTAGCTTTGAATCCTGAGGTTTGGTATTGGTATACCTCTAGTAAGCAACCGTGCTAGTTTTATTTGTTAACATTGCCTTGATTTTGAATTGGTATCTCTTTCTCCTATTTCATTTATTATTCTTACTGTTCAAATAATTATAAAGTGTATATATTTCGATTTAGTGATTAAAAAAATGTACAAAGCTAGTTGCATGGGTTATCAAATTTTACAGCCCCCCTGCAGCTGAAATAGAATTCAAATAATTCCTACTTTATTTTATAAAATTCCAAAATACTTCCTATTGTATTTCTACCTGCATTAGTGGAAATTTCTTAAAATACCCTATTCACTGCTATCTTAGCCATATTTTTTTGCAGTTTTATTTTTTGAAAATGACTTGTTTCAATTTTGACTAGACTGTCGCTTTCAATTCATTACTTCCCCCTCAACCTTTCAAAGCTAATTTTGGATGAGTTATTAATGAAAAGAATTTTAATGAGATGCACTTAATATTTTCTCCCGGCACTCTATCAATTTTTTAATGAAAATTGTTAATGAAGTTGTTGAGAAATAATTGATTTTGAGGAAGTATGTATTGATTAAATCTTTTACACTGTAGAAGGATTCTTTTTTTGTCTGTTTTGTCACCTTAAAAAATCTGCAATACCAAAGGGGACTGGAAGATTGCATTCTTTTAGTTATTTTTTCCATTCACTACTATAATGATTAGTCTTAATTTTCATATTTTATAGATTTCCTACTGAAAAGACTTTAGTTTATATGCATATTTTGTAAAATTTATTAAATGGAAATAAAAGAGTGAAATAAAATAATTATTTAGGAAAATCTTGTGGTTCTTGGGAATTGGTTTTATATATACCTAATCTCCTCTATATACCTTAGGGACAAAAGTGGGGAAATTCTTTAGTTACCAATGACTGATAATAACATTTTCACTTATAGTCACTTTTTTCAAATAGTGAATTTTTTTTACTCAGAATGTTAAATGATATATATGTGTTTTAACTTGTTGAAATTAATGACAATAAATACATTAATTAATGTAGTTAATATATTTTTAATAAATTAGTAAACAAAAGAATGTATTTTGATTTTGGTTGAAAATATTTCACCAATTACTTAATAACAAAAGTACTTTAGGTCATTAAAACTAATTCATTACATCATCGGAAATTGAATGTCTTATCTTCTCGTATAATTGGTAATATTAGAACAGTGCAAATGTTTTAATTTGCGATTGCTAATCAAACATTGCTTTCTATGTCAGGGTGGCCACTCACTCTGGAAAACAGGGAATTCTCAGGGATTTTCAAAATAGCACCGGAAAACAGGGAAACCTCAAGGAAATTTTTGATTGACTCTGGAAATTACGAGAGGCAATGTGTTGATTTTTACTGCAAACGGGATTTTCCACTAATTGGCTTTTTGTGTGCAACATCGGCAAAGTTTGTTCTATACTTGAATATTGCTGTACATTCTCGAAGAAGAAAAATAGAAATTTGTGGAAGATAACTCCATACTTAAAAAAAGATAAATGGAAATGTTTTGCTGCATTTTTTGTGATAATAAATGCTATAAAAAGAAAAAGGAAATGTTATTAACATTTACGATAAAAAATGCACATTTCCTCCTCCATATTATTGCAGGTTTTGTTTTTCGATTGATAATTTCGGTTAACGTCTCATGTTTTCAATCAAGATTTTTGTTATTTACGAATTTGGCTCTGAGTTGATATCAATGCAATTTTGCTTTTAAATGTTTCTAGCCCTTTGATCATTTTTTTACGAACTCTAATTTCTGTATGGCTGTTAGCCTTTAATGCCCATGCAGCATGAAATTAAATGTGTCAGAAAATCAGAATGTGTCAGTATTTGTCTGTTTTTTTACAGGTTATACTGGAAATCAATCATTCTCTTTGAGTAGAGAGGGTTTGGGATTTGTTTTTACATTTATTTTATTACTATCAAAAGTACCCAGCGTTGCCTGAGTCAGTAATAATTGTGAGAAACAATCACTACTTTCTTTTGTTTTTTGTTTTAACTGAAGAACTCAAAACACACGGCTTTGACATGATTAAAAATCGAACTTCTTCCTTACCCATAAAAGTAAAATAGCAATAAGTATAAAGAACGAACGAGTATTCATTTAGAAACAAAAGCACAAATTGAAGCATATAAAAATTTCAAGAATTTCCAAAATATGAACTAACAAAAACAAAGCTCACTAAAAAAACCGTGCTCTTTATTTAATAAAATAGTACACAAGCGCAAAAGGAAAAAGAGCTCTCTACTATGTTTCCCTAAGTGTGCAAAAAGTCAAGTTTCCAAATGTTTAAATGGCTTTAAACTCATTTTTGCTCTGGAGAAGTTTTGATTCAAAATTTTCATTATGATTAATTTTAATATTGCTGTTAGGCATCGAATTTTTGTAACAATAGGTTTTATATTTAATCATTTAATGGGGAAATTACATGACATTTACTGTTTTCCATCATAATGTATTTAAACTAAGTTTTTTAGGAATAAATTATAGCCTAAGTTGCTCCCTGATAATGTAGCTATCTATGGTGAAAAAATGGTTGAAATCGGTCCTGTAGTTTTGAATATTACCCAGGATATACATACAGAAGTAGCCATTTATGTATAAAGTTTTTATTTTATGGTTGAAATTTTACCTGGCCAATATTTAAACTCTTGACAAGGAAAAGGTACTTAAATAGGAGTAAAACCTATTTTTTATCCAAGCATGCCCACATTGAACAGATCATTGAGGAAAGTTTGTTTCCATTATTGCGGTTTAGAGATCATTTTTTTTTATTATTGTCAATCATGCCAAACAATAGAAATGAAAGGGTGATATCAGAATTGTATTTTTTAAGTTTTAATTTTCCCGATTCTGTTTCAGAACCCCATTTGGTGCTCCTGTTTGTTTATTTTAGTGTCTTTCTTTTTAATCGTGAGGTTGGCAGCTATGGATTCATGAATAAAGTAAAATAGAATCTAAGGATATATATATATATATATATATATAATATTAGTTTTTACTGTTTTAAATGTAGTTGTGGTTAAATTTGTTGGTTTTACATTTGTGCTACTTCTTCAAGTTCTTGCATACCTTGTTCAATCTTTTTCAATTTGTTGTTTATTTCATTATTTCGATATTTTACACTTACTTCGTGCCCGCCTGGAGGTGGAGCACATGCATAACACCAAATATTTAAAATGCATTTAATGCTCTAGCCGCAATTATGCGCGCTGGTTGATCGTAGAATCTATTATTTTTCATATTCCTCCCATATATATATATATATATATATATATATATATAGCAAAATGGCTGCTTTGCTATTTGAATAAACCCGAAGAACAAATTCTAAACATTCTTCATGATATTTTAAATTTTATATCATTAGTATGTAGAGGAAAGGCTGACACATGTGAGCAGTTTTTATTCAGAATGCAAAGCATGAAAAAATCTTGTAGGGGTGTTACACATAGTTGCATATGAATATGTGTATACATAGATGCGTTGTATAATATAGTGGTTCAATTATGTTTCAAAATCAAACTAAAAAATTGGAAATACGTTTCGTGGTGGCTGGAATTTCTGAAATTTTATTCTGGAAATCTCAGGGAAATTGAGTTTGTCTGAAGAGAGGCCACTCAGTATGTGATGAATCAGTGGAGACGGGGGAGAACCTCTAAATGCAGTCCCCCCTTCCCCACCTTTAAAGATGGCCTAAATTTGCATCCAATTTCGGATTTTTTTGTATTAAACCCCACTTACACTTAATATGTGTAAAATTACATTTTAAGAATCCGAATCAAATAAAAAACATTGGTGTCAGTGCTCTGAATTTTTCTCTAAAGTCACCAGAAAAAGTCAAAAATTGAGTTTTTGAAACTTCATCAGTTCAAAAAATAAATAAATAAATCCCACAGAGAACTTCCGAGCACCGTCCTTCCTTCTCAAGTCGCTGAAAAATAGCCTACTGAAATAATGGTTTTAAGACTTCAATGTCACAAAATTTTAGGGAAATCCCCACGCCCCTCCCCACAGAACCTCTTGTGCGAAGTTTTCTAAAAATTGTTAAAATTTACATTTTAAGAAACCAGTTTCGGAATTTTTTTCCGGAAGAATCCCCCTTACTTTAAAATCTTCCCCAGAGTCTCCCCTTTTACATCAAGACTTTCAGCATTGAAGAATTTCCGTTGAGAACCTCCTAACATCACACAAAGCTAGCCTAAAATTATTTATCCAGCTTCCGAAATTTTTTGCTCCCTCACTTGAAAGCCCCAGTCGCTGCCACTGTGTTGTATATGCAATTTTAGCCTATCGCTTATAAATTTCGCTTTCTACAAGAGTGTGAATTTTTATCCTTTTTCATTTTATTTCATGAAAGATAATGATTTTTTTTTTTTTTTTAAAGATAAGAGTGCCAACAACATGTTACCTTCGTACAAAATTTTATTTCCGCTTCCTGTTTTGTCGGACTTTGTTCCGAAGCCCTACGATGGAATTTGAATAACCTTGTTATATGCAGTATAACATATTTTCTGTTTCATGTTTTGAGTTCGCGTTTTTGTCGCTGTCGATGGATTTGTTAACTTTTTCGGATAATACCGCTTAATGTAAAGGAGAACTGTTTTCAGTGCAGAGTTTATTTTGCATTCACGGTGTTTCTCATTTGCGATGCTGAGTTCACTTATCGATGCTGGGTGTACTTATCATGCTGAGTTCACTTATTGGTGCTTTTGTTTGTACAGACATTGTTCTGTATCCACTCACGATTTTTAATTACTTGGACAGATGGTCTAGTAGTATTTATCATGGATGGGACCAGAGGTATTTTCAACACCTGTACAAGCGAATTTAACGCATTGAAAATAGGAAATAATCTTTAAAAAATTTAATCAAGCGTTATATTTGTGCCATGTATTTCCAATAAAAATTTGACAAAAAGAAGTTGTTGGATTAAAAAAAAAACCTTATTTGATTTTTTTTTCGTGTCAAAATTCAAAATAGTACACAGATAATTTTTTGCTGACTTGTTCGATTTCGTTTTTTTTTTTAAAATGGGATTAATTAATATTTTTATGGTCTCTACTGTTTTTGTATTCTTTTTTCTTTTCGTCAAAGAGTATTTTAATGCCTTGAAAAAAGCTATAGAAATATCTCTGGATGGGACACTTCCGTTTCGATTTTTTACAACTCATAGTAGAGTTCTAAATGGTGAATGGAGTCCTATTCATTACAGATACTATAGCAAGGGCAGGTTATTTTCCCTGCATTGACACTGTGCTGGTAAAGAAACAACTTTTACGGAACTTGTTTACTTGCCTTATTTGGTGTTAGGGGCCATTCATTAATTACGTAAGGGTCCGGAGGGGAGGGGGGTTATAAAAATCTCTACATACCCTTATTTGATGGGTGGGGGGAGGGGTCAAACCCGTTCTTACGTAATATTTTCAAAGCCGATAATTTACATTAGAAATCGCGCGGTCAAGTGGTTTGGAAGGGATCACATTTCATTTGCTTTTGGAAGGTAAAAAAAATCTGGGGTAGCTCTTTTTTACTTGTTTAAAAAGAATGAATAGTGTAAAACATAAAAGAATCGCCTTTTTAATGGCATCTTTTATTTTTAATTAATTAGTATCACATCATGTAATATATATTTGAAAAACAAAAAATCTTTGATTTCCTTCAAACTGGGAGCTTTAGTATAACTGATCCTTTTCTAACAGCATTTATGTATTTTGAAAAATGAAATGGAATCTTACGTAAGAATAGGGGGGGGGGGGGTGAAGGGGTTTGAAAAATCTTACGTACCCTTACATGGGGGGAGGGGGGGTTCAAAAAATTTCTTTTTTTTTGCCTTATATTAAGAATTTCTGGCATAGTACTAGTTTCAGGTGTACGTGGTTGTGCCCCGGTTCATTGCCTACTCTGTAGCGAGGACAGGTTGTTTTCTGGGCCTTTGCACTGTTCAGGTAAAAAAAAAAACAACTTTTACGGAATTTGTTAATAAACCTTTTGTTCCGAATCGGCTTACTACTCGCAGTTAGGTGCAGAGCACATAATTGCCCCGATTCATTGTTCCCGCTGTGGCGAGGACAGGTTGTTTTTAGTACATTGGCACTGTGCTATTAGAGAAACAACTTTTATGAAGTTCATTAATTTTTTTATGAAGAATTTGCATGCTAGTTATGTTTGAACTAAAGCATCAACCTTGCATTCCTAATATAAGGCTATGAATTTAAACGCCAAAAGGTTGACCACAAAAACTTACTATTCACAGAAGATTCTTTACACAGACAAGAATGTAAACATCCATGTTTGTCGTTGCCAGCCGAAGGAAATCTAACAATGAACTGTCGGAGAGAGAGCTCCTGTGACGATTTCTGATGAAGTTCATCGCCGAAAAAGTACTTTCGCATAGATATGTGCTTCCAAACCTTTCAATTTCGAAATCAATGAAGGCCGTAGTGTCAGTCAAGGGGGTCTTTATTTTCAACCAATTACATTCAGGTTTTGCTTATCTGAAATGTTCCGCTCTTCCCTCCCTGTCTCCCCCCGCCAACGCGAGGCAATACTCTTTCTAGAAATTCGCTTAAACACCAGTGTGCAGGGTAGCACTGCTTGACTTTGGCCTGTAGATGTCCTGTACCTTTTTCTCCCAATGCAATTAAAGGAGTAAAAGAGCTATCAAGAGGAAATTTCGGGGACTCCGGTGTGACCAAGAATGGTAGTCTCGGATGCTTCTTGATATCATAAAATGTCGGAAAACGAAATATGCTGAATGAGAAGTTGGTGGGTCGCAGAATTTGTGATGGCGGGTCGCATGCGGCCGCGGGCCACCAGTTGGACAGCCCTGGGCTAGATTGTACTTTTTAAAAAGAAATACTAGTGTATTATTCGGTTGTGTTGGCCGATAGAATGTTTTTTTTTTTTAATTTTATATTTTTGTACTTACTACATCATCAAATATTGATTAAAATGGTCGATTAGAAAGTGATCTCCTAAAACTGCACACTTATCGCTTTTGAAGTTTTAGAAACTTCACAAATGCGCGAGTGAGACTGAAAGATAAAAAAGATCGGGACTGTTGTTGTGATGTATAAAAAGTCATATATAACTACCGAGAAAATTGCGGAGAACCTAGGCATTCATTATTCCACCATATTTTGCCTTTTTTTTTTTTTTTTTTCAAAAAGGTTTCAAATTGTTCTGAACTCGATACGAATACTGATCGAAACTAATTCGCTAATTTGCATAAATGTTTCAGTTTTGCTTTTGGAAAGGAAAATTATTCAATCCAAATTCTCCCGATCTTGCCCAATCTGGTTATCACCTATTTTTTTTTTTTTTTTTTTTGCAGAAGAAGTAAGTACTGCTTGCTCCTTTCAATTATCAGATGGATTGTGTAGGATTTTTGCAGAATCGGATAAGTTGTACTTGATAAGTACATATTTAGGGGAATTGTTTGTCTTAATAACGTATTTGGAGGAGTCTTATTAGGATGTCTAAGCATCGATGATTTGCATTTTACTGACACAGCTTTGGACAGTTTCTGTAGAATTAATAAACTACTTATGTTCAAATTAGTTTTGAGAGATTAGTTGAAAGGAATCTAAGTAAAACGAATTAGGTTTCTTAACATCATAACAATAAGCGCAGTTTTCCCCGATTCCTTTCTCTTTCTGGTATTTTAGAATTTAGTTGTTCGAAAACTAGCCTCAAATAAATTATCTTCTTAAATACTTCTGTTTTAGCAACAATCGGTTCAGTTCTCATGTTGTATATTCATGTAATATTTAGTTAATTTTTTTTAAAATTGGTATATGTTTCATTTTTTCGTAGTATGTTACTTTCGTAGTCGTTCTCGAAAGCTAGGACTAGCACTTGGGATAGATTCCATTTTAAAAAGGGGCGATAGGTTGAGGATGGGCACTTTCCGTTCACACTTGCTGTCTCTGTCTTTTTCGACGCTACTTGGAAGAACTGCAGAACACGTCATTTTGCACCTTTTGCTTCCGAGTTTCCCTCCCTATTTTGATAAAATCAGAGCAGAACTGACGCATGCGCGAAATTGGCGGAAGGCTAAAGAAAACAGACCGTAACTATGTCATTTTTTGCCATTTTTATCCTAAATCAAAATAAATTTGGTTTATGTGAGCTGCTGCATAACAATGTAAAATCCCGTTATAACGAATTTTTCCGTCTCAACGAAATAAACTTTTAGCCCCAATTTAATTGCTGCTACTGCTTGGATTCCATTACAACGAAACTCCCGTTACAACGACCAAAATTTATGGTCCTTTAAAGTTCGTTGCAACGAGTTTCACTTTTCAAGCATCTAGGATTTTCCCCCCCCTCCTGCGGCAAAATAAAATGCCAAAAATAGACTCCGTGTAATTGGTATGTTTCTCATGACCTCGATAAAGAGTGCTTTAAAAATCGATTGATGGCTGCCTTTTTGTTGTTGGTAGAACGAGGCAAAAATTCTAAGATTGATCTTAGAAAGCAAATAAACTTTGCATTAAAGCTGCAGTGGTGATGTTTGCTTAACTCTCTTAGAATGTCAATCGGTCCAATTCCTTTTGGGGATTACATTTGATTAAATTGCGAGTTTCTGTATTAAATAAGGAATTGTTAATGCTTTCCACTCGTATTTATTTTTAAATAAAATGTTTTTTTTTTTTTCAATTTTTTAATCGTTTTGATACTGACCACTGGTTTCTGTAGTGTAGTGTGTAAAGAGTATTCCACAAGTGGTTTTGGAAGTGTCATTGTCAGAAAGGGTCAAAGGTATGCCTGCCAACTCTATTGGTTTTTCCTGCAGTAGATTTCTTGGATTTTGAGCATTTATCTCGGTCTTCCGATTTTTATGAAGAATCTACTGAATTTTATAAATCTTTGAGAAAATCCCTTTATTTAGGGCTTTTAGTGGAAAAACTCCTGCAAAATTGCGTTTGTAAAGATTGTCCATGGATATGTACTCCTTGGTTTGAAAGCTTCTTGCCAAAATTCAAACTGAAGTAAATTGAAATCTAGCAACATTATCAATGCATATTTAGTTTGATCAGAAGAGGTGTGCACAGAAATTTAGGGGCCCGTCACAAATGACTTTTACGGGCCACCCTCCATATTGTTTAACCCTATGTCCCAACATATATTTCACCTTCATTTTAAAAATATCGGCCCCACTTCTGTCTCGGGGGGGGGGGGATATTTGGGAGGGTCAACAGGTGTCCTTCTCCCAACCTGTGCACGCCCCTGTTGATTAGGAATAAGTTTTAACTGTATATTAAGCATTAATTTGACTTTTATTCTTCCATTTCATGCTTCAATAAGTTATTTTTAGCGCATGTGAAGTAAAGAAAATCCACATGATTGTAAATAATGGGATGGTAAAAAGTCTGCTGGATTTTTTTTTTTTTTTTTTTTTTGAAGGTTGACTGGTATGCAAAGGTCAGTTTTAGGGCTTGAATAAGGTAGAGCAAATTTTTTAAAAAATAAGTTCTGCAGTTTTTTGGCTACATTTGTTCCTTAAGGGGGGGGGGGGTCATGGCTTACCTCTGTCATAGTAAGTTATGCCATTTTACAGGGATGGCAAATGTGTTTCAGAACAACGTTCTTTCTTGCTAACCCCCTTACAAAAACACTGAAAAACATTCTTTTTTGAGGGGCCACCATGTTCTGGACTGTTCAATAACATCGTTCATTCGCAAACGAAACCTGTTACAGTTTTGTGACGTATTGATGACGTAACAATGATTTCAAAACTGTTGTCAAGCTACTCAATTTAGAATAGTTATCGAAAGATTTTGTAACTCACTTTCGTTCATTCGTTTTTCGAATTGTTTATTTGAATTTAAGAATATTTAGTGGTAGAAAAATGCCATTGAATAGGATAAGAGCAACCAGCAACATAAACTGCGCAAGGCTTTTTCTAGCTGTTATATATATTTTCATAAGCTATGATAATGCTTTTACATTTTATGTATTCTTAAGTTATTAAAAAAACTACATTCAAAGCATATAACTACAAACTAAGCCATATTATATTTTGCGTGTAAAATAAGATTTTAGGAATTCAACCTATTTACTTGCCAACAAAAATAAAATCCATAGTTTCGTGTAAATCTTTCTGTAACATTTTCATTTAGTGCCTTGTTCATTAATAATTTTAAAAAATGATTAATTTTTGCTTTTTGATATGGCTAATGAACAACGAGCAAATGTACTTTAAAAAATTATATTTTCTTATTCCACTGACATTATAACTATATTAAAGTAATTGGATGTTCTTTTTTTCAAGTCAGAATTGGATGTAATGTTCTTTGATGTTACGTCAGGAAAAACCTCATTTAAAATTTTCAACATAATTGGATATGAAATAATGGTCAAACCTCTCCCCGTTCTCTTAACTGATTATTTCCGAAAGGGCTTTGTTTCGGAAAATCTCGTCTGCGTGACAATTATTGGAATCTCATCGCCATTTTGCAAAGATAATTTTTTTTTTCTGCTTCCCGATTGTATTCGTAACAAATTATTCTAAGGAAGAGGGAGAAAAAAAGCGAAAATGTGTTTGCTTTGAAAGTAAAAGTACTACTGAATAAAAAAAAAATTCTTTTTTTTTTGGTTATCGTGGTTTGCAAAATAATGAGATGCCTTACTCTGCAATTACTTTATGGAAATGAGCGGGTATTGCGAATATTTATATCCTTGGATCTGATTCTGGGGGAAGCGTTGAGAGAGACATCGCTGGAGATAATTGTAGTGACATTGTTTTCTTTACGATTTACCATTTCCGTTCTTTTAGCTTCCATTGGCTTTTGTGGATCGGAGCATATGTTTGTTTTCGGAAATTCACCCCCCCCCCCCTCGCCTGAACGGAAGAAGTCGGGAACGAGATCTTCGAAATTAGGTGCTGTCGCTACAAACAAATTCGTTTTTTTTTTTCCTTCCCTGCCCGATTTTGTTTCTTTTGTGCGTTTGGTGTTTTGTGTAGTTATAACGAAAGGCATAGTTTTTGTTTTCAATGGGTTGTTTACTTTTATTGAACTGATAGATTCGAAGAAGGAATGTAGAAAAGAGGAATATTGTCAACTGTGTATTTTATTTGAAAAATATCACTTTTCAGCAAATCGGAAATGTTTATGTGATGTGAATCAACCGATGAAATAAATCTGCTCTCAAAAATTTGAGGTTTTTTTTTTCTCTCTTTTTGTTTGAATGTTCATATTGGCTACTTTTTGAATTTTGGTTCAAACATTTGACAAAAAATGTTACCTGTCGGGAAACTGCACTGAATGCTTGTGCTTGGTCCTGATATTTTAGATTTTTTGTTTTATTATTCTCTGTTCTTTTATTAATTGCTGATTTATTTGATTAGTGGTATTTTGTTATTCAAATCCATGGTGTTTGATTATTCAATCTGACGAATTTAGTTTTTTGGGCCCTAGGCTTAAAAACACTCCCTTCAAAAAAAAGGGGGGGGGGGAGCGGGAAGGGGGAATTGTAATTTCTTCAAAAACTATTAGCTTATACAACATAATCTCCACAACTCTTTTTTTTTTTTGTACTCTTTTTTTTTTTGTGCTGTTTAATACTGTGTTTACATAATGCTCTATATCGTTGACTTTTCATACTTTTTTTCCGTGAGATCAATGTTCATTTCAAAATGATTAATTCGATACTTCTGGACAAAAATGATAATCAAGATTCGCAACTCCAGAGCTCGAATACGCTATCTTATGGTGATTAACAATACTGAACAAAAAGGTAAAACATTACATTCCACGTGTTTTCTTTGGAGGTAAATTACAGGCTTCAGACAGTTTGTGGTGTAATGTAATTTCAGAAGAATAGAAAAGAAAGCTTCCCACAAACACGATGAAAAATTACTGTCATTCACTAAGCGTCAAAGCAAGTTATAAGTTGCGGAGTTTGTTTGTTTTACCTTTTTCATCCGCCATTAAGCAATGGCCCCCTATAGTTTATTGGAGTTGCGAATTGCACCATATATAATGATTAAAAAAAAAAAATCTTTCAATTGTGCCTAAATTTTGGTAGTTTGTTTCAGCGAATTCGAAACAATTTAAACGTACATTTCAGGTTACAGATTGTCCTTGATTCTCTATTTAAAAAAAAAAAAAAAACATACTTTGAATACAGCCTGGACTGTATCAGGTCATCGGGACAATGCGTGACTGAACGTTGAAATACCTCTGTTGCAGCCACTTTAACTGTAACTGTGCTCCTCCAATAGTATATGTATTGATAACAAGGGTTCCTCTCGAAAGCCTGCCTTTAATCTTCTCTAATTGTGAAATGCCGAGCTTCCATTGATGTTAATCTCCCTGTCTGCCTGATTACTGTGTGGAAATAACTCATTGCTGTTAGCAGTATTTTAATTGAATTTATTTGGTTTAGGGTTGCTATATATTTTTTTAATCCAATGAAAGTAAAGAACTTCATCAATATCATTGCGCTCATCAAAAGTTCGCTTGCTTTTTTTTCGCATACCATTTTATTTAAATTTGTTTTATCGTTCAATTAGTTGTAGTATGCATTGTTTACTCTTTTATAGTAATAATGTGCATTTTAAACGTATTCTTAGTTTTAATATTTGAAAATTTAAAGTATTTATTTTTAATTAAAAATTAAAAAGAGAGCCTTTAAAATGGATGCTTCAAAATTATTTTTCCAATCATAAACACCAAAAGTTACTAGCTATTGGCATTGTAAAATGTATTAAAAACATAATTGGCTTGTCATTTTTACTCATAAAATGACCAGCTTAGAGAAGTAACTTTTAATTTCTGTTCCCCCCCCCCCAATGAGTTCAGTAATTTGACCAACAATAGAGAAGATTTGGGCATTTTATTCTTTGTAGTACCTTTCCAAAATTTAATCTTTTCTTTTTGGAACTTAAAAGCTCATAATTGAGATACAGCTGTTACTCTCACCGAGAAAAACGTTTGATTCCACTAACCTCTTTGGAACGATTGCCGCCGAAACTTAATCAGCACCAGTCTTATCTTGGCACACATCTATACCAATTTTTTGCGAATCTTAACAGTGTCTTTAGAGGAGAATTGCATTTGATTGCGCCTCCTTTTTCTGAAGAGATCGACTCCAAAAACTAATCAGCACCAATTTACATGGGATGTACGGAATTTTATTCGACATGCATACTATTTTGATTTAGAGTATAGCCCCCGCCCCCAAACCTTTCGCATGTTTAGCGTCAAAGATACGTTTTCCAAAAATGGCTGAAATGGGTTCAAAACTCGTTGAAACAAAATACATTGAAATTCGATGAACCGAACTTTGTCAAATTCAATTCTTTTTTCTGTACATTTTGAATACAAAAGAACGTAATCAAGATGAAATGTTAAAAGAAAAGAATGAAAAAATTTTGAAAAAAAAAAAAAAAAAAAATAGAACCGACTTCAAAATTGCTCTAAAAAATGAAAAATAATTTTATTCTTTAAACACCATCGATAATACTTTTAAACATAATTTTTGAAGTTGGCGCAAAAACAAAAAGTAAAATCCATTGTAACCATGCTTCGTTCATATTTTTAACAAAAAATCATCCAAAGTTAGGAACGAAACATTTATATCGTTACTCAAATATGCTGTCATCAATGCGTAATGCATGTGGTAGTGAAGAAACTGAGTCTGATTAAATTTATAGTTGTAGTTGAGTTATGGCTATGAATGATTTTATCGATGGTGTTTAAAGAATAAAATTATTTTTCACTTTTTAGAGCAATTTTGAAGTCGGTTCTATTTTTTTTTTTCAAAATTTTTTTATTTTATTCTTTTTAGTGTAAATTTATTTCAGAAATATTAAGAAGTTACTGTAACGAAACTTTACCTTATTTTTTTTTCATAAAAATGCTCCATACTAAAAAACTAAAAACACGCCTTAAACTTTAAGCGATTGACACTAAAAATTTATCTTTGTTCTTTGCTGAAATTCATTTGTGTGTTAATTTAATTATAACCATTTAAATATTACGTTTTCCCTAACTAATTTACATTTCACAGCATAGTTGCTTTTTATGCAATCCTGTATCTCCTTACTTAGGCCAGATCATCTGTTATTGGCATACATGATAAAGATAAAAATACTACGATAGTTGAAGCAAACCTAACCTAGCAGCATTGTGAAGGCTAAGCAGATCGTAATCACTGCATAAACCTCGCTTCCACATTAGGCTTACCCCCACTACAGAGCAATGACACTGAAGAAACTAGATGCTTGCTTCAGAGAAGCCTTCATTCAAAATTATCACCACAATTACTATTAATATTATTGTTTTATGGCACCAAATTGTTGAAACAATGGATTTTATGTTTAATCATTTAATAGGGAAATTGCATGAAATTTACTGTTTTTTGACCATAACTTTTTTTCTAACGAACAAATATGGTCAAACAAAGTAATGGGACCTAAGTTGAGCCATACCCTATCCATTAAAAGAAGAATCATCAAAATCGGTCCATTAGGTGAGACGCTGTGAGTGGACAAAAAAAAAAAAAAAAAAACATACGGTATGAACTGATAACCGCCTCCTTTTTGAAGTCGGTTAAAAATGTGTGATCATTATTCATTTTGGCTTTTTGTCATAAATAGTGTTTGCTAATGACGTGAGGTATTTTCACAGAGAAATACAAAATGAATGCGAAAGTTAGAAACTTGGTTCAATGTTAAAAAGTATGCTTTGCATTTTAAAATGCGTGTTCTTTTAAATTTTCCTACATGTTTGGATACTTGATGCTACGTATTTTATGATGTAGTTATAGTAGATTTTTTTTCTTTTTAATATTGATTTATTTTTAAAATCTTCTGGAAGTTATTTTTCATGATAGAAATACTTAAGCCCAATTACAACGATGTTGTAGCTGACTAAAAAAGAAGGGAGTGCGTCCTTGCGAGTTTCGAGAATTCTACCCTTGAGCTCTTTTCTCTAGAGGGTAGATTAGACTTTGAAGATTATTATTATATTGAAAGGAGAAAAAAAAAGTTTTGTAGGTTCGACTCCAGCGCAAGTAAAATAATTCGATCTTTAGACCCGATTGTAATTATTAAGTAATTTATATGGAGCAGTTGTTTATGAATTATTCATAGACTATGTTTAAAATGCCCGTTTTAGTTTAACTGTTTTTGATCAAAAGTTTTTATTTGCATTTTTACGCTATTTGTATATTTTATCTGGCTATAGGACCTATCCCGCTGAATGATAAACTCATACCATGTCCGCAGACTGAGTATCGCTGGTTTACACCATATAGTAATGCATAAAATTAATATTATCACTTTCATTCCTTTTTAAAGTATATTTCTCTCTATTTCATTTGTTGTAACATAAGACATTTGCGGTAGAAAAAAATGCTTGCAAATCACTACTCTGTTAAAAAAAAATCCTGAAATTTTACGGTAGAATAAAAGATAGTTAAAAAATGCAACACGCTTCGCACTGTAAGTCACGTATTGTATCAATTGCCGCTGCAATCGTTTATTTTCTTCCGTACAATTTACTGTATTTGTTTTTCTTTCTTTGGTACTGTAAACACTCCATTTTACAGTAGTATTTACCATTCAAGTTTCTTGATTTTTTTAACAGCGTAGGGCAGCCTGATTTAGTCTAGGATCTGAAGGGGGTTGAGCATGCATGGAAAGGCTGACGCAATATTATTTCTGATTATTGTTACAGGCACGATGGTGATTATGAAATCACATGTCGTCGCCGCCCTGGGTGGTCGACAACCCCGGGGGAGGGGGGAAAGCAGTGGGGGAACCGTTTTCTAAAACACTCATAACTCGCGAACTGTTTGAGATAAAACACGGAAGAAAGTGGCAATCGCCGCAACAAAACAAGGGCTTCATAAAAGCTAAATATAATTATGGACCTATCTTTGTTGGTTTCTGAGTAAAATTCCATTTTTCGCAAACAAGCAAAATTTTTGAATAAAATGCAACAACTTTTTTTGATTAAAATAAATTCCAAATCAAAATTGTTTGATTTTTTTTTTTCAAATAATGTCTAAAATATCATTATTCAGTTTGTTAAAATTATTTAAGTACTGTTAACGCGTTGAAAATCAAAATGACAGTAGCAAGCTCGAACACGATTTGCATTATAGTTCAGGATCTGAAGGGGTATTTTGAGCATGCATGGAAGACTTGACGCAAAATTATTTCTGATTAATGTCACAGGAACTATAGTAAATATGAAACCACATGTCTTCGCCCCCCCTGGATGGTCGACAACCCCGGGGGAGGGGGAAAAGCAGTGGGGGGAGCCGTTTGCTAAAACACTCATAACTCGCGAACTATTTGAAATAAAACACTGAAAAAAGTGGCAAAAGATGCAACAGAACAAGGGCTTGAAAAACCTAAATATGTTCATGGTCTTATCTTTGTTGGTTTTTAATTAAAATTCCTTTTTTAGCAGCCATGCAAAAATTTTGAATAAAATACAAAAAGCTTTTTTTTCAAAGATAAGTTCTTTTTTTAAATTATTTAACCGTTTAGGGAATCAATAAAACCTGAAATTTCATTATTCAGTTTGTTTAAAACTACTTAATTATTTCCAACGTGAGCGTTAAAAAGCGAAATAGAAAATGCAAGCACTTACCTAAGTTAGCGCATTGAATAAAACGGCAGTATGCTAAGGAGAAAAAAATAGCCTTATTATCCTTAGGACGAACTAATCATTCTTCAGGTTACAAACTTATTCTAATTGCAAAGTATTTATCTATGGCTTTAATTTTGTTATATACTGCTTTAAATTTGAAAGGAACTACGGAACCAGGCCCAGAGTAGCTTCAATTCAAATATAATTTTAATTTATTTCTATTAATTTGTGTTTTCAATTTGAACAAAAGAATATTGCGGGTATTGTTTTGCGGATATTGCTTTTTATAATTTACTCAACAAAGAACAATGATACAAGAAATAATATATACTAAATAAATATAAAAAATGAGAAGCTTGAGCTTTTATGAAAACGAATATAAATATAAAATTATACACTAGAGTTCTAAAAAAAACTAATTAAATAAAATTAGTAAAATAATGCGTATTAAAAAATAATTGTAGAATATCAATATGCATACATAAAGCATTAATATATCAGAAATTCTGAAAGCTGGATCATACTCTTTTTTGTTGACTTGTAATTGTTCTATTGAATCGTTCTCTTCCGAGTATTTTGTAGTTTATGGGTTTTTGCTTTAGCCTTAAAAGCACAGTATTTACAGCAAGATGAATTATTAATAAAACAATTACAAGATTATTTACAGCTTTTGCCTGCGCAGGGTGGAATTAAACTATCTGGTAACACTGGCTGCATCATAAGGTGTGAGGCTTTATTGATTTATTTTCATTCAAGTGAAACCCAAACTTGGTTACATCTAAAGGCACTGCTAAGGTACAGGGGAATTGATTCAATAGTACAGTATTGAGCAATACTTCTTAACACATGTTGGAAAGAATTGCAGGAGCATGGTAAAGAGCTGATATTATATTTATTTCTGATGGAAATGACAAGAAATAATTGTAATGTACTTTCCGGAACTTCTGGTTTTCAAGTTATGAAAACGACAGTGAGATGTACCGATCGTGTTTAAGGTCCACTCGTGTAGTTTGACAATTGGAGAGAAAATTTTATTATTTTTTATTTGGAGACCTGCAAAATCTTTGCTACATTTGAAAGTAGTGTTTGGGACATTATGGACCAGAGTCATTCATTCCATCGATAACTTGAACTTTGTTCTTAAAATAAGGTGCTTCTTCCAGAGTTTTGCTGCAAGAAGTATCATTTTCAATTACATTCACGAAATCGGACCTCGCGCTTTGCTTCAGTGAACCATTCTGATGAACCTAACCTAGCATTGGGCTTATTGTATGGGAATGATTTTTAGACGTACTAACATCAATTTTGAGCTAACGTTTCCCAGGTTAAATGTTTTTTTGGTTTTCTTTTGCTGTTTTGCAGTCGCTATTGAAGACATTGCCATTGCAGGACTTCTCTGGATAAGAGACTATTCACATTTTCTTTAACTTTCCACTGAAATTTTGATGCTGCTTATGTGGCAATAGCCTCGCTCACTATGTTTCATAACTCAGGTGTAAAATCTGCAAAAGGGTTATCCTGATCATTTATCCTTTCCGTAATTACTTCGTACTTGCAAACTTGCATGTTTTAATTTTTTTAAAAGTCCCATTGTGACCCATTCTAAGCAGCTATAATGCGTTAAAGGTTAAGTAATTAAGTAATTACTTAACTGGGACATTGCTTTGATAATATTACGAAATAAAACCGCCAAAACAGGAGAGCCACAAAATTTACTTTGGTTTATGTCGAGTCTTCAAAGTACATTCCGCAAACTTGTTTTTTTTTCCCTTTTGTGAATTACCTCAAATGCTTTTTGAGCTTGCTTTTATTTCACTTTTCAACGCTTTGATAATATTTAAGTAATTTTAAACGAACTGGATAATGATATTTCAGATTTTATTGGTTCCTTAAACAGTTAAATAATTTTGATAATTTGAAAAAAAAAAAAAAAATGCGTATTTTATTCAAATTTTTTGTTTGTTTGCGAAAAATAGAATTTTACTCAGAAATTAACAAAGATATGATCATAGTCATATTTAGCTTTTATGAAGCCCTTGTTTTGTTGCATCGATTGCCACTTTTTTCAGTGTTTTGTTTCAAATAGTTCGCGAGTTATGAGTGTTTTAGCAAACGGCTCCCCCCACTGCCTTCCCCCCTCCCCCGGGGTTGTCGACCATCCAGGGGGGCGAAGACATGTGGTTTCATAATCACTATAGTGCCTGTGACATTAATCAGAAATAATTTTGCGTCAGGTCTTCCATGCATGCTCAAAATACCCCTTCAGATCCTAAACTATAATGCAAATCGTGTTCGAGCTTGCTACTGTCATTTTGTTTTTCAAAGCGTTAACAGTACTTAAATGATTTTAACAAACTGAATAATGATATTTTGGACTTCATTTGAAAAAAAAATCAAACAATTTTGATTTGGAATTTATTTTGGTCAAAAAAAGTTTGTTTTGCGCATTTTATTCAAAAATTTTGCTTGTTTGCGAAAAATGGAATTTTACTCAGAAACCAACAAAGATAGGTCCATAATCATATTTAGCTTTTATGAAGCCCTTGTTTTGTTGCGTCGATTGCCACTTTTTTCAGTGTTTTATCTCAAATAGTTCGCGAGTTATGAGTGTTTTATCAAACGACTCCCCCCACTGCTTTCCCCCTTCCCCGGGGTTGTCGACCACCCAGGGGGGCGACGACATATGGTTTCATAATCACCATCGTGCCTGTAACAATAATCAGAAATAATATTGCGTCAGCCTTTCCATGCATGCTCAACCCCCTTCAGATCCCGGTCTAATTTTACCTTCTTGGAGTCTGAGGAAGGGAGGGGCGTTGGTTACAGCAAACCATGTGGAAAACTACAGTATTAGGATTCCCAATGCCAGTTAAAACTAAGGGTTTCACCCTGTGCCATTGATACAAGTATTTCTTAGCTACAGGGGTATCGTTTCGCTGCAGTACAAGGAATTAAAAGTGGCTCAAAAAATAAAGTTTAAAAAAGCCAGCAATTTCTCTCGCTCAAAACGTTTTTGAAAGACTGGGGACGAATTTTCCTGCTTTCGAAACACATGTATTAAATTTGCGAATTTGGGCGTTATTTATGTTAGAGTTCATGAAGTCTACAGTTGGCTCTAAAGTGAATAGTCTTTGAATATTTGAATAATTTATTTGATCGAGTCGATACAATATTAATATTTGTGTTTGATAACCAAAGTTACTGCGATTGATGGTGTAAACTAAATTGTACAATTTGCGAACTATGACAAAAATATGCAATTTGTATGCCTCACCCATGAGCTCTTTTTCTTTTTAGATAAAAACAGAAGTTCGTTGGGAGGTGGGGGGGGGGGTGAGGAAGTGTCATTCCCATTCTGGGATATGAGCAAAAATTGGGTTTTTGCGGCGATTCAGTTATTAATGAAGTAGAGACACGGGAATGCAAAGTAGGCAAATCGAAATCCCGCTGACGTTAATCAGGGGAAGTGTCAACACACATTAGTCGATTTCCAATCCTTGCCCTCCCTCTTGTTAGGCGATCCCCCGCTCCCCCCTCTTCCTACCCATTATAGTAACGAGGAAAACATTCTCTCGGAGTATTTGTTGAAGTTGGGTTTCTGGATTCGCGGGTTGGTTCGGATGTTTTGCATTAGAGATAGCATGTTTGAGCCGTGGATAGAATATATGGTGGTGAGGTTAGGGGGAGGGGGATTTTTTTTCTGCCACTTGAAGATGGGAAAATCTGTGAGTTAAAGATTTTTTCTTTTTTACTTTTTTCGATTGAAAAGAGTTTTCGAAATATTTCCAGTTTTATTGTTTTATATATTAATGCAAACATTTTGGAATTGAATCCAAGGTTCATATTTATTGATATATGAAGTCAGTATGTATTGATAATTTACTGATCTTTGCTCTTCAAAAGGCAAATTTATGTATGAACAGAGTCCGGCAAATATAGTGAAATCTTAGAGGAACAAAGAAAATTTTTTAGGCATTAAACAAATTATTTCTCGGAGTTTATTGTAGTATTTAGTGAAACTTTTGAAAGATTATTGTTCTGAAAGAAATATTCGTCAAAGCTTTATTTTTTCAGTCGCCCGGGATTTTTCGAACTCGGTGAATAGCATTTCCTGCATCAGCATGTTAAATGTTAAGCGAAAATTGACGCAAATGTCATGTCTTGTTTTACAACCAATCAAACTCAAATACATTTTTTTTTTAAACTTCTGTATGACACGTGATGTTAATACAGTTTTTCAACTATAATTAATGAATTAAATTAGTTAACTTTTGACAGGAGGTAACTTATTTTTTTTTAAAATATTACTCGTTAAAATAACATACAGAAAATCTTCTGTAACTATTACGGTGTGCCTCGTAAATCTAAAAGCTTTGTACCGTGACCATAGTTATAGTTATGTCAATTGATCACAGTGATGCAATTTACATATCTATACAAATTGTGAATGGCTAAGGCTGATTAGGAGGATTAGATAAGGCTCCATCATTTGCATCCCTGGCTGTAGCAAGAGAGTTTATTTTTTTAACCAATAAATAAATTTTAGCTTTTTAACACTCGAGGGTCGAGGAGAATTTATTCTAATATCTTCGAACTCAAGGCAAGGTTTTATTTTATTTTATTTTTGTTTTTTTTTTTGTTTTCATTTCTAAACCGGTCTTCGCAAATCCGCCTAAGTTTCCTTCTCGTTCCGTCCCAATGAATTATGGGTGCTCGCTGCAGTAATGCTTGGTCCGGAATTCATTTTTCCGGCATTAGTCTCGTCCTTGTCCCGTTGATTGTTAATAATTGCGACCGAATCGGACATGCTGGTCCAATTACGGAATCAATCCTGGTGCGGAGCACAATTTACTGCGTTCATTCGATGGAATCTGCTTTGCCTCCATCCGGCAGTGCCCAGTTGCAGGGAATATCCTAACATTTATTCGAGATGCGAACTGTGCTTTTTTGACTTTCTTCCTTACGTTCTTAAATTTAAAAAAAAAGCGTTTAAGTTATTTATTATGAGTTTTTTTAAGGCAATCATAACCTAATTAAGTTGAAGAAAAAAATGTTAAACATTAAGTAATATTTATGACATTTTCAAAATATGTTGTGTGTTCAGCCTTCCTAGAGGTCTCAGCAGCACAAATGGTTCAACTTAATTAAAGCAAATTTCGCCGTCTTGAAGTTTGACATTTTGGCATTTCACAAATAAGTTCTACAAAATGTATTCTATAAGCATTATAGGAGGAGGAAAATCGCTCAGGACACGTGAGCTTTATTTATTCGGCTCCGGTAACTTGAACCCTGACCTTCGGAGCGCTTATTTCCTCTTATTGAGTTCACCAAAGATTGACCCTGTTTTGAGTCAGGCTGTAGTACCTTCGCCGGTAAGGGTTTGTATCTTCGCTGTGATATTGAGATGGCAAACCACCTCTCATGAGCAAAATTGAAATAAATTTAGTGATATGTGAACTCTTCAGGAAGAAAAGAGCTCTCTCACGTTTAGGCTTCAAACTATCGCAGCCAAACTATAGAACCGCCGACCTTGATTCTTTTCGAATCAAATGATTTACTTTTTTCAACCCATTATGAGAAACAAAGAAATTAACGTAGCTTCTCTCTTAAAAAGGTTGATGCAAATTAAAAGCAAGTTTTTTTTTTCTCTCCCATCTTGAGGATTTTCTTTGATAATTTTCCTGGAAAAAAAAAAAAAAAAGCCAGGGCTATAAAGAGAATGAAAAACACACGAATAATTATTTGAATATTGAATTAATAGAATATATTTTTTCTTTATATAACAAATAGAAGATGACCGGCGATTGTATAATGGGGCCCTTGGGTAATAATACCCATTGTTCTACTGTTTGTTTTTCCTGTGCGACTGTAATTTATATAAAATTTCGATTTAAGTTGGCGTACCTGGCTGGAATTTCTGTCGCCCTCGTTATTTTCTTTTCAATGCCCCTATCTCCATCCAGTCTCCAGAAAGAAAGAATCGCACTAGAATGGGAGAATAAATGCGCCAACCTCTGCCAGATCGTTTTCAGATTCCCCGCGAAGTGAAGTGAAGGGGGATGCGAGCACCGTACCTCTCTCTGCTAAGGCCTCTAAAAACCCCCGCATCTACACACATTCAGTACCGAGCATTCTTTTCTATCTTTTGAGCTTTCTGCAGGAAATGGGAATTCGAGAGGGAAGGAGAAGGGGGGGGGGGGGGGGTGCTTCGATGCTTTTCGAAGAAGGGACGGGGGGGGGGGGGGGGTGGCGGATGATAAGAGTTATAGCGAAACTGACGAGAAAGGTTTCTCAATTTTTAGGTTTTCCTCTCTCTCTCCGGTTTTCTTTTACTTACATGTTATAAAATGCATTTCCCTGTTTTTGTGTCTAAAAACCTCGAGCTTACATGGAATATTATGAAAGAAATGTAGGTACACATACATGTATCAAAGTAATTAGTTGGCTATTGTATGTATGGGGTTTCGCGTAAACCGTTCTAATTCTGATTTAGTTTTCGATTTTTGTTTTTTTCTCACCTGACTGATTCTTTTAGAAGAGAAGTGAAAACAAACTTCAGTTTGTAAAGCCGGTTTTTGTTTTCATAAGCGTGGAAAAAGATGTCTGGTTATCCGGATAAGAAAAACTGCCGCAGTAGGCGAGGACATGTTTTCGAAAGCAGTGTTAGAAAGTCGCTATTGTGTGTTTTTCGACATGAGTTTGTTGTCTTTTAGGCAGAAAATTGCCTTACACAAAATCTTCAAAGAAGCCATACCCCCTCTTCCTCACCTGTGCGAAGCAAAATTAATATTACGTTGTAGTCTGCGAGATATTTCTGTACCTCAGAGCCAGGGTGACGTAAGGGGCCATTCATTAATTACGTAAGGATCCGGAGGGGGAGGGGGTTTGGAAAATTCTCCACGTTCCCTTACTTTGGAAGGGAGAAGGGGGAGTCAAACCCGTTCTTACGTAATATTTTCTAAGTCTAGTTTTTGTATTAGAAATCGCGCGGTCAAGTGATTTGGCAGTTATCCTATTTCATTTGCGTCTGGAAGATAAAAACCGTGTTAGGATTTGTTTTTCAAATAATGAATAGTGTAAAAAGAAATAAAAGAATCGAACTATGTATTGCATGTTTTATTTTTAATTAGTATCGCATCATATAGGAAGGAAAAAAAAATGTCGAAAAACAATTAGTCTAGATTCTAACTTTGTAGTAAATTTCATAAAAAGTGATAAGTGTTTTCAATAATAGTGAATTTAGTAACGATTTCTGTGATGTAAGATTCGTTATTTTATTATTTTGAAAAATTAAGTAGAATCTTACGTAGAAATAGGGGGGATGAGTTTGAAGATTCTTACGTACCCTTACATAGGGGGAGGGGGGGGGGGGGGTCAAAATGGCCAAAATCATCCTTTCGTAATTAATGAATGGTCCCTAAGCCCAAATATCGCAAATTTCTGTTTTTTGGTGCATTGTATGTAGAAGTCTATTCTGCATCGAGCCATGTGAACGAAATTCTAAAAGAAAAAAAAAATCCTTTTCAAGTTTTTAACAGGGTTAAAAGAGCGCGCGTCCCATCCACTGCATGGGCCAGAAAAAAGATTTTCCTCTCTACTGTAAAATTATCACAATGTGATTTTCGTCGTTCTGACTCTGAGGTACAGATTTTTTTTTTGCGACAGTTTTGATTTCCGAACTGAACAGAAAATGTAGCTCGATATGCGGGTCTGTAAAAGGCTTCTACCTGGAATGATCAGTAACTTTTACAGCACTGTACACCAGGGCTTTATTTTCAACAAAAGAAGTGCGGGAGCCCCGCAGGCCACACGCAAGCAGCCTGTATGTAATGTGCGAAACTTAACATAAAATTGAAAAGAAGTATGGGAGCTGAGCCCCCGTGAGCTTCGATGCAAGTTAAACCCAGCTGTATTCATAAATTGATGCGCCATGTTCTTAATGACATACCACAGTCAATATATCACCTGTCCATATTAGTGATGCAACGAATACTGATTTAACCGAATACCGAATATTCGATTATTCGGCAGCCGAATAGTAAATTTGTTTTTGTCTTAAAACAAAGCACAAGTTGCATTTAAAGCATGATTTTGTATGGTTAATAATTCAATATACATTAATAGTGAGTTAAAAAATGCTTTGGAGAATTTTTTTCAAAAAATTGTTAACATCAGTTCAAACTTTAATCGGCTGTATTCAGCCAGAAAGTTACTAAAAAGTTGTTTTTACAGACAGTTCGCAAAGATAAAGAGTCCTATATTTCAGGTACAAAAGAACGGCGGATGGTCCGAATATTCGGTGCGGTCCATATCATGTTTACAAATTTGGATGACACCTTACACATAAAGCTGTACACTTGAAACAGGGGAAAAAAAAAAAGAACTTGTAATAAGTTATGCTCTTAAGCAACCACGTTACTGACTAGAACCTAAACAGAAGACTACCGGTTTGCCTTTTTGTCATCTATTGTACTTCAGCTTTATTGTGCGAGTTTGAAAAAAACGTTAAAATCCAACATTTCGCTATTGTTAGCATAGAATCCAAAACGTTCTTCAAATATCTCAAAAGCTCAATTCTGCAGATTCCATTTATTTTCACACTGCTGAATAATGGACATCTGCTTGAAGAAAACCAAGAATGCTTTTTTTGTATGGCTTATGTTTTCAAGGCTTCTAGTAGATTATTTTCAGACTTGTTACTTGCTAACATCATGGATACATAAAATGACCAACAGCTTGGTCATTAGAAGATATTGATACGTTCTTCTCTTTTTGGTGCCAATATTTTACAATTGGAAACCACCAAAAATTAATTAGAAGTTAATTAATCTCACAAATTAATTAGAAAAAGCAAATGTTTTCGAAATTTGAGTTCAAGCCTAAGAATATTATTCAAATTCTTTCAAGTGCGTGCTATTTTCCTCAAAAGCTTTAAAATTTCTCATTAAAATTGCTTCCTGTTCTATAGAAGGTGAGGCATATTTTTAGAACGCTCGGAAATGTATTTGCGTTTTTAGACGTAATTCCACAATTTACTCATTAATGCTTCTTAATTTTTAAAATTAATCTTATTTTCTCCATGGCTCCTGTATTTTTAAACCTTCTCCATCGGGCATAATTAAACTTTGGCAGAAATATCTAATTATTCGTGAAAGCATAACTAAACCTTATTGCTTCGCTAATAAACAGGAAGAAGAAATGAAGTTTCACGTTTTTAGATTATAAAACGTATTTTAAAAAAACGGTCACGGAATTCTTAATTAACTCGGCCATTAATTTAATGAGGGGTTCCATTCAAATGGTTAATAAGTTTTTAGATGAATAAAACATTCCTCTTCATTAACGCAGCGTGTCCGAAGCTGGCGTTTATAGGAAGAAATGGCGGCACTGAAAAATTCGCTAATTACGTGTGACGGCAGTTAAGGTCCCTTTGACAAAGTTCATTGTCTGTGTTTTAGGCGTAAAAAAAGCAGAGCTTTGTTTTATCAGATAAATTCGGTAATGAAAAACCATTTTAGCGCCATGCTTTACTGAAATTGAAAAATTTAGT